>NW_026555344.1:27899697-27931761 GCF_029017545.1 Prosopis cineraria | reverse complement strand
GTGAGTTGCCATAGTTTCTTGTCTTCCTTTGAATCGAGCTTCTCTCCCACTATCGACTTTGCCTCACCATCTGCATCAGCCTTTGTTTCTTTCTCGTGAACAGTAACTCACCATCTCACTGTCCGAACTCGCTGGCGTTCGTTGGCCCAGCTGCAAGTTACTCATTCTCTAAGTGTTGAACTTGCCTCATTTCCTCATTCTTTCCTTCTCCCTCATCGATGATTTTCTTGCACCATCACCCACGTGCCATCTAAGTAAGCTTTCATTCTTTCCTCATGTCTTCATCAGCTCGAGAACAGCAGAACACTAACCCATAGTCCAGCGTCTCTGCCTATATTTTTTTTCCTTTTCCTTCACATCTGCATCCGAGCTTGTTTCACTTCCAGCGTCTCTGCTCTGTTTCTTTTCCCTCACATTGCTATGTGTTCAAGGCGTTATTTCCCTATCCATTCAATTCATCGCAGAACCTGTTCATTAGGTGAGATCCACTGCTGTGGCTGGAGGTACATTTCTTTGTGAGGCTCTATCGCACCTCTATTTCTGTTCGAGTTCTGCACATTTTTTTAACTTTCCTGTTCATTTCTTGTTGTCTGTAGATTGTAGCTGATTTTCATTTTCATTAAGTGATTCTGCCGGTAGTTTTTGTTTTGTTCTTTGAGCTTGATTCTTGGTTTTTCAATTGTGCTTTGCCCTCATCTTATACTTTTAATTTAGACTATGCATTTAAAACTTACAATTGGCTGCCACTGAACTGCGATTTACATTCTTTATTCTTTGTTTTGCATATCTGTGCTCTTCATCCTATTAGTTGTGAGATTTGTGAGATTTCATGGAAATGGATCATTGTTTTTTTATGCTCTAACATGCTTTTACCTCAACTACTAAAGTTTAATGAACTTAAAGCTGGTTCTCATTTTTTGCCTGATTATCTACACCTATTGCGATATGTGTTGCTGAATTTCTGATTTTCAATGGCAGTATTTTGTGTGCTTGAGTTGCTTGGCATATTGCAAAATTCTTTGATTCTCTTCTTTGGGGATGATGAGCATTTGCTGGAATTCATATTGGCTGGCAGTCTATTGTTTCATTGAGATTTCTTTATGCTACAATTAAGTTGTTGGGCTTGACTGTTGGCTTTAGTGTGCTTTGTTACTTGTTCTGTTGCATTATTATTTGGTGATATTGGGCTTGCGTTCTTTATGATTTAGGCCTACTCATTTGCTTGTTTTGTGCTGCCATGTCTACCGATGGACACATTTATGGGTTGTACACTCTGCTTGGTGTGGTTAAGTGATTTATGCTTTGTTGACTGTCCTTTTAATTGTTTCATTCTTCTTATTTCAGGTATGGCTAAGGTTTCTACTTTAAAAAATGCTATTGCCACAAAAGGGAAAGAAAAAGTCACCTTAGCACCTAAAGGGACTTCTCACAAGGTGTCTTCCTCCAAATCTAAAGTTTCTACTTCGGCGCCACAAGCACCTACGGCTAGGTGAAAGGGTCGAGCCCATTTTTCAAGATTCAAGGCTGAGGAAGCATCTACTCTCTTTATTGCTTATGTGGGGTCTAAATCTTTTCACAAAGACCGATATTTATCAATCCTTACTCATGAACCAGCTTATCCAAGAGTTATTGCCCAGGTTGGACATGCTTCACTAAACAATTTGACCAGTTTGTGCCTGCTTTAGTCCGTGAGTTTTATGCTAATGCCACTTTATGTGAAGAAGGAAAATATTGGGTGTGAGGGAAAGAGGTTGTAATTAATTCTGAGGTTATTAGGAAGCATTTTGCCTTACCCCTAGTTTCTCAGTGCCATTATCAAGCTCTTCAGAAAGATCGAAGCAACATTAATAGGGAAGCTATTTCACGGTGTTTAACAACTAGGGGTCAAGCAGTTACACCAAAAGGATTTCAGAAGGCCTCATTTAATTCGAAAGGCTGTATTTTGGCTTCATTTTATATCTGCTAATATTATGCCTAGTTCCAACTCCACTGGGATGACCACTGATAGTGCCCCCTCACCTATTGCATCATGACTAGCAAGTCGGTTGACTTAGCACCCTAATTTTTGAATCTTTGAAGGCTTGCATCTTTGGAGGGGAAACTACTACTCTTGTCTTCCTTCACATGATTACGGATATTCTCTTAGCTGCTGGGGTGCCTATTGAAGAATTTGAGCCTCAAACCCTACCTAAGGCTCCCATTAAGTATGACCCCTTTCGCAATCCTGTTGGTCCTGAGGAGCACAATGCAGAAGTAGATTTTGAGGATCATGAGGGAGAGCCATTTGATACTTGGGTTCGTCAACAATTTGCCCTTTTACATGAGGAGAACCGGACTATGAGCAATTGACACAAGTGTTGGCTCAATAGAAACAAATCCTAGATGCTCTCAAATATCTCCCTTTACATGTCTTAGCCGATCTGGGTGTTTCTCCTAGTTCGGACACTTAGTGGCTACTGATGGCCATTACACTCGGCACCACTCTTGACTCCTTTTAGTTTATTTTCTTTTTCTTGTTGTTTTTGTTTTTAGGATTTCTTTTTATTTTGTTTACACTCTTTGTGGTGCTATATTTTGATTCCTATAACTGCTTCTACATTCACTATTGGGTCTGTAAATTGGTATTGACTAACTGTCATGCTAACTTGACATATTTTGTGCAGTTAACTTTGAAACTTATCCACTTTCTCTTTGTTATCTTGCCACAGGTGCAATGTCTTCTCCCACTCTATATATGTCATCTGCTGTCTCTCAGTCTATGAGTCTGTCAGCCTGAGTTGTCAAGGGAGTACTAGTGTCCCTCTCTCTTTCTCTCTATGTTTATGCATTTTACACATTAGGGACAATGTGTAGTTTAAGTGTGGGGGAGGGAGTGATTGTGTTCACTTTTGTTACATTGTTTGATGTCCTTGAGTTTTATTGTTTGTTTTGTTAGGAATTATTGTACATATTGGTAAATAGTCTTTTAAAAAAATTTTAATATCTCAAAGATATTTTGCTTTGGTATTTTTGTTTATCTTTTGGTGAATTTTGTTAAGGTTGGATTGATTTAGACTTAAAAGAATTAAGTTTGATTAGGAGTCAATCTTCCCTTCTTAAAAATTGAGTAAATAGACAAAGAATTAAGCTCAAATAATTGAATATAGGTTGTCCAAAAAGCTTGAAAGAAATTTGAGCCTACATATCGTTTTCCTTGAAGAGGGAGTACATTTATTGTAATTCTATCTCTAGAACTTGTTTTGAATCTTTATTGAGACTTATCATAGCCATTTGCATATACAAAAATGATCAAGGCATTCATTTACTTAGCTAGTTTGGCCAAACATCCATCCCAGTTAATAAAATCATTTGTTTCACCCATTTAAGCCTTAGCTTTATTCTAAAAAAAAATCATAAGCCTTTTTGCTAAGATTTATCCACTTTTCATCCATTCTTATTTTTATTTACTACTCTAGTAAGTGCTAAGTGTTGCATCTATGAAAAGAAATGAAGGAATTAAGAGTTAGTTGGGGTTTTGAATAGTGGTTCAAAAGAAAAAAAAAGGAGAGAAGATGCAAAAAGAAGAGAAAAGATTGGAAGTTAAAAAAAAATGATAATGAATAATACCAAAAGAAAGAAAATGAAGTGAAAAAAAAATTGTGTCGATCTTCATTAATACCTCTTGTAAATAGTTATGGACTTATGGCTTACCCTTCAATTTTCTTGCTCCTTATTTAAGATGCTTAGCACTGGCTAGAGTACGTAATTTTATCCCATTGAATAATTTTCTTTCATCACCATACCTTGACATTACAACCTTTAAAAAGTCCTTTTGATTTGAGTGTGCATTGGCATAATTAAGTGGAGATTAAGATGACAAACAAGCTTATGGTAGATGGTTTGTAATAGATGGAATTGAGTGAAACACTAACTTGTAAACACCTTGAGCGCAGTGTGCAAACACTTGACTGGTAAGGGGCAACTTGTTGAAGATTATTTTTGCTTAATTAATTATTTTGTTACTCTTTATTTTTGGAAGAGGAGACAGATTTTTAGTTAGACTAAGTTTCTGAAAGTTTAGATTGTATGTGACTTTGCAATATTCACAATTTCTTTAGACCTTTTTGTATAGTGATTTTCTTTCGCTTGAGGACAAGCTAATGTTCAAGTGTGGGGGTTTGATGACTTTCAATATTTTAATGAATTTAATAGTGTTTTTAATGCAATTGGAAGTCATCTTGTGGAATTAATTAGCAAATATGTGATTAAGTGGATAATTATTTGTGAGATTTGTTGTGGATAAAGTCCAAAACAATTGTTGAAGTTAGTGGATCAATTATGGCATTAAATCTGAGTTTTATTCATATAGGGAGGCCCAACTTATGGGCCCAAAGATGATAATTTTGAAGCCCACAAGGAATTGAATTCTGCCCAGTGTTGCTGCAGCACCAATTTTGGATGTCGCGACATCAGACCAGTTTTTAGCAAAATGCACAACTTCACTTAAAATCATGTTTTAAGGGTTTCTGGCTTTCATTTCCGTTCCAGTTCGTCTTCAACCAGCAACTGCACGTCCAGGGAGCATTCTAAGGTGGAGAAAGAGTTGGAGAAGCTTGGGGAACACTTGGGTCTTGCGATTTGTGACAGAAATCATCCTTCCTAAGCTTATTTGTGTAGTCTTCTAAACCTTGTAGCCCCTCAGCTAATAGTTGTTGGTGAAAATAGCAAAAATAATGACATTTATGTTTTTAAATTGTCTTTAGTTTTGCATTGCCACGGTGGATTGGGCCAATGGAGATCAAATGAGGAGTGTAAGCGTCATCCTTTCTAAATTCTTCTGGCACCTTTAAGATACAACACTTTTCAAACAACATAGAATCATCTACTTCGTTGAGGATGTCTAAAAATATGTATCTAGCAATATCATTGTTATCTTCTGCCATTGAATCCTTTTGCAAGACTCTGATAATTGATCTGCATAAAAAAAAAAAAAAAGCCATTGTTTTGTTGCTAGTTATAAGTATAAATGTATTCAATTAGCTAGCACCCATAACTAAGATATCCATATATAACCTAAGAAGGACCGAGTATGTGTATTAGATACAATATAGTATGATATGGTGGAGACATTAATTTTCAAATTTTAAAATACAATACAAAAATATTTATATGAAGACTTCATCGATAGATAATACAAAAAGATATTAGTATTATTTAATGATCAATCTTACAATATTCATTGAATCTGATTTTCACAAACCAAAAAAGCTCGTGGATCTTAATTTGTACCTTTGTTTTCATTGGATGAATCCTTTTTTTTTTTTTTACCTTATTGAATGAATACCCTATTCGTTAGGTTTTACTTAAAAAAAAAAAACAAAAAGGAAAAAGTAAAGACTTACATCACTCTGTCAAGTAACATCTATTTGCAATCCTTTTCTATTGGACAAATAGGTAAGGGCTATCATTCACAATATCATATCACATTTCTTGTTAATAGTTTTATTGTCATTGATCCAAGGTCTCAAAGAAATCTTTTTTTTCTTTTTGATCCAATGTGTTTACCTTGAACTTTTTCTTAACTCCAAAGTTAAGGTTGATGCAATATCACCTCTTAAATATTGAAAAGCCAGTACAATGCTGCCCCTTAATTCATTAATAACCGGTAATTTTAGTGGACAGAAAAATATATTCTAAAAAATTAAAATTAGGTCCTGAATACAAAAAAAAAATACTGATTAAGTCCCTAAAATTCACAATAATTGTCAATAGATTAATGTTATTTATTATTCATATAAAATATTAAAATATTATTTTAACCAGCCACTTTGACAAACTTAAATACCATTGTTATTTACCAATCTTCACATATAATTTATGAGTCAACTTTTGAGATCTATAAATCCTTCGTAAATTTATGACTTAACTAGTATATATTTGACTGGCCATAAATTTATGAAGAAGACCTTACAGATTTTAGAGGAAGACTTATAAATTAATAAATAATTTTAGTAAATTTTTGAATGAGATAACTTACAAATGTGGAGGAAGACTTATAAATTATCATATTATTTTATTTTACAAATCAACTAATGTACAAAAGGCATATTTACTTATAAATCTTGAATGTATTAGTTAAGTTGCGAGTTTCTAAATGAAGACTTCTAAATTTTGAAAAAAAATTATAATTTATGATACATTCACTCATAAATTACATATAATGGATGCTGTTTCAACTTCTTAGAGCATTTCTTGACAACGATGAACAATAAAATGCAACAAAAATACCTATTCAGGCTTGATGCTTCACGTGCAGAGAGTCTTCCAAAGATTTTTTATTTTCTGGGCAGAAGAAGACTCTAACCGTAATATGATTTATGAATAACATAATCAACCTTCTGTTTTTTTTTTCCTTCTAGATGCATATGCAAGATTATCCATTGGTTTGAATTGTGGATCCTGAAATGAATTATTAGGCTTGTCAATGGTTCTATTCAAATTTTTTAAAGCAGACAGGACTAAACATTAAAATAATTGCCACCTTGATGTCTTCTTTTGAGTCAATTGTCTTATCAATAACACCTAGAGGCAACTGGGGAAGGTCGACCTTTTTAAACCCTTAAAAAACAATGTATTATGAGAAAAAAAAATTATCTCTGCTAGAAGATACAAACATTTTAAAATTTAAGAGAAATTATATCGGATCATAAATTCCAAATTATTATTAGACTTCTGAAGGATTGTTTTCACTGAAAATTTATCATATTTATTATACTAAGCTAACAATTTTCTTGTTAAAATTTACGGATAATGGCCAATGAAATTCAGTTGATAAAGTGCAACTCATACTACATAAATATACAACTTTAAAAGACTCTTTCAATTATAGGTTTGCTTTGAGCCAAACTCAACTTAATTTTCTAACATAAAAAATTAATGATACATAAAATATCGTAAATAAAAATTATAAGAGTTATCGACTTATATCGTGTAGTTGCTGGCAACACAGAGAATATATGTGTGTGTGTGTGTGTGTGTGTGTGTGTGTGGAGTTAATCATGTGAAGTCAGTAGGTTTTTTATGGTCTAGTTTGTCTTTTTCGCAGATCTAGAGGAAACAGGAAAAGGATCCATTTCTATTGGGGGAGTATTCCCAACAATTTCAATCCGTAGATAAAAGACTGTCTTTCTGGAATGAAAGGAGATGTTATGTGGGATCATTCTTAATGAAAGACCATTTTATGATCCGTCTTATAAGCTTACCTTAAAAAATAATTTTGTTTCAAATAGATCTATCTCCATTGGGAATTGAAAATAGGGTTAACGTACAAATCTATCTTCAAAGTTTTCACACAGGTGCACCTAGTATCCTTATTTTTTTTGCACAATTTCTTTGAAATTGAGGTAAGCACATACTTAAATTCAAAGGACTGAATTTCTTTAGGGGGAAGAATGCAATAAACCAAGAATTTAAACAAGATTAAAATTTATAATTAAGTATTTTAATTATATTTTTATTAAATTTTGGAGTAGTTCTATAAGAAAGAATGGTGGCTCAATGGTATCTATTGTTGGGTGTGTTAGATATAGCAACACACCCAAGAGGGGGTTGAATTGAGTGTTTATAAAATTTTCAATTCTTTCAAAACTTTTTCAATAAAACTGTATGTAAGGGAAAGTTTCGGTAAATTCTAGTTCTAAACTTTGATTGCAATAACGCTAAAGCAATTTTCACAAGCTTAATATGTGTAAAATTAATTTCTAAGTGTATGTTTAAGTAAGAGCATGCAGATATACCAAATTCAATTTTATACACTACAACATAGCATTAACTTAGGTTGTTGGAAATATAAAGGGTGAAGGAAAGAGAGAGTGCAAGCTATGATTTATCCTAGTTTAGCTCCACCACTTGAGCTTACATCTAATCCCCAAACAATCGCTTGAGATTTCTCTACTACAACACAAGTTTAAGTGGGTGCTTGCCACTACAGTACAACCACAAGTTTTGTTCGAACACTTGTGAGCCTTTGTAACAACTCACTTTGCAAGTGAGTTTCTTTTTCTAAGAGAATAACCTCTCTTGATTACAAGAAAAATTTCTCCCTCAACTTTGCAAAGATTTTGAGTATATAAATCACTCAATTGAAACTCTCTCTAAGAGAAATGTTGAGTACAATGAAGCTCTAATACTTAAATGATAAAGATGTAAATAATATTGGCTTAAGAACAATGATTTTCATATAATAAGAGTATAAAGAATGCAAATATCATAACTCAATGATTTTTGGTCTTAATCCCCTATTAAGATAAGTTTGGAGTGTTAATTATAACATTCTGAATTTCAATCAAATGAGCTAGTTGCTAATCAAGGGTAAATTATTAATTAGTGGATTGATTGTGGTTTGGATGTTGCGTTGATAATTTGTGTTGATTGGATGTTGTATCGATAGGATTGAAGGTTAGAATAGCAATTTGAGGCATAATGCGCGAGCACAAGTAAGATTGGACTCATTCTGCCACAAGTAACATCCTAAATTTCAATCCTAGGAACTAGTTGTTAATTAGGGGTAAATTAGTAATTAGTAGATTAATTATGATTTGGATGTTGAGTTGATAATTTGTATTGATTTGATGTATTGATAGGATTGAAGGGTAGAAAGACAATCCTAGGCTTAACGCGCAAACACAAGTGAGATTGGCCTCATTATGCCACACGCCACGACGAAAGCTGCGTGCACTGTGGTGCATTATCTAGGGATCACTTAAAGCTGACGTGAACAACTCATGAAATTAAAAGAGAAGGCGCTAGAAATGTGTCTGGAGAAGAGGAGGAGTCTATCTCTGTTAGGGCAAGCCATATCTAGAGGTTTGAAGTCTGCTTCGATTGGTAACTTACTGGGTAAGCATCACGCAATCCTAAGCTTCATTTCTTCCCCATTTTAGTTTAATTTCATCAATTGAAAAATTAAATCATGAAGTTCTAAGGTGTTGTAATCTAAAAAAAAGGGTTCAAACGGGATATCAAATACAGAGCTAAGGTTTTATGACTAGTATGAAGTTAAATGGTTAAGTTTTGAGAATTTAAGCTCAAAATAGCCTAAAAGTTAGGTTGAAATTGAGAAATTTGGTAAATAAGTGAGTTAGGAGGTTGTTATGTTTATTTGAATAGCCTATAGGGCTAATGACTATAGGTAATGGATTTATAAATTCAAAAGGCATTAATTGGACCATTTTATGTGTTAAGGGATTCAGTTTAGCTAAATCAGTGCCTGTGTTAAGTGTTGAAAATTGACTGAGGGACACTGTGTTGTGTAGATTGAGCACCTATGGCATTGCTCATGAGAATCTACGCCCCTGGAAGCTTCGTGTGTTTGGTAACCCTTAGTAGCAAGGGTTAAAGATAATTGGAGTAACCCTTTTATAAATGTCCCAAGAGGGGGGATGAATTAGGCTAATTGAAAATTTAAATGAATTGCAGTAATAATAAGTGAAATAAAGGAATGGAATCACTAATCATGAGAGTTATTAGATGAGCAGAGCTTGACACAAGTGATTTATCCTGATTTGGCTCCTACCACTTGAGCCTACGTCCAGTCTCCAGAACTTCCTAAGATTTCCAACTATTTAACCAAGATTAATCTGGACTCTTAGTTGCCTCAATATATGAACAGACTTCTCAATAAGTCTGAAACTCTCCCCCTTACAAAGGTAATGATAAATCCCCTTAAGCTTCCCGAGCTCAAGTTCCTTTATTTTGAAGATGTAAAATAGGGATAAATAGAGTAAGTTCAAGAATGAACTACTATTTCTTTTAAACTCTCTTTTAAAGTAGATATATAATCAATGAAGCTCTCTATCAATAAATGATATATAGAAGTTAGGTAAACTTAAATGCTCAAATAAATGTAGAATGTTCTTGTTGTTTTTATTGTTCCTCACTATCTTCAGGTTTTATAAATGAGTCTATTTATAGTTGAGGATCATAAATGATCTATTAGACTAATAAATTTTTTCATTAGATGTTGCTGGTGATTTGTTTCCTTCTAGCCTTGTGTTTCCTCAGATACTCGAGCTTCTCTGAGGTTTTTCGATAGATTAGGCAATGAAATAATGCTTTATAGTAGAGACTTCTTCTTTTGTACAATAACAACTAAAAACATTAAATACTTCTGACAAAAGTGGTTGAGGCTTATACATTTTGATATAATAGAAAGCAAGCTTGATGACTAAATTAAACATAAGCAACTAGAATAACTTCAAAGAAATAATTGTGTCTAAATATCATTTGGTAAAGATATAGAGTGAACACAATTGATTTTGGATGAAAAGAAGGATAAAAAGATGAGTTTAGATGACCTTTGGAAGAGATATGAAAAATAGGGCAAAAAGATTAATAGTAGTACTGGTGTTACTGTGTTCTAATATCGATGTTACAGTAATGAGCAGATATTAAAGGAAGGTCATAGCACAGGTGATATTCTTATAGTACTAGTGTAATCCAATGCGAAAAAGATGAAGATTTTTTATATTTTTAGGAGAATTAAAATATTTCTAAAAAGGTTATTCAGCACCGGTATTAAAAGGAAATAACAGCAAAGTAACCTATCAATCAAATATCTTTGTAGGACAGAAAAAAGAATAGTACCAGTGTTAAAGTGTTAGCATAGGTGTTGCATAAACTTAAACAAAACTTAGTAGAGGTGCTAACCGAGTAACACAGGTGTTGTCTTAATTTCAACCAAAAGAATAAAATCGATATTGAATAGATAGTACCAGTGCAAGGAAAAAGATTTGAATAAGATAGACTCAATTGCACAGGTTTAAAGGGATAATACCGATGTTATAATGGGTAGGACCAATGCTATAAGAACACGAAACAATAGAATAATGAAGATAACAGAGGTAGTATTGGTGTTAAGGCTTTCAGTACCAATGTTATCAATACTTAGAAAAACTTTTGAATAAAAAAACTTCAAGCACAAAGATTATAGTTAAGTCAAATACTTAACTAATAAGATAGCATACCTTTTGTTACGTATAAGCTCTCACTTAGTCAGATTTAACGCTAAGCCAATTAACATGGTTTTAGTTAAGAAAGCTTGAAGCACACAAAACTTTTCTTTATTTTGTAATTATCAAAATCAGGGTTCAACATTTCTCCCCCTTTTTGATGATGATAAAACTCATATGCAAAGTGTGGGCTTTATCAAGGATTTGATCAGTGTATTTTAAAGATTTGGATGGAAAAAATGGAGTAAATTGGATAGAAGAATGGTCGAGTTTACAGGAAAATAGATATGAGAGAGTAGAATGAAAAGGGAGTTTACACGAGAGAGAAAGTAGCACTAGTAGTTCTAGAGCAAAAGAGTGAATTGAGCAAGAAAGCATACTCACACATATATTTTGACAGATATAACATTGGTGTTGCTTACCATAGCACTGGTATTAAACTTAAAAAATAGAAGTCCTTAAAACTTTCAAATACAATTTCTTTCTAGATTAGAGCAAATCGTGTCTATAGCTTTAAAGCTTTATCATTCCGAATCAAACCAGTTATAGAGTACTAGTTTAGTTTTGGAGAACCTTTCTATTACTATAGGGTAAGAAATTAACTCCTTAAAACTTTTGAAAACAATTTCTTACTAGTTAAAACTAAGAAAAAATAAGGTAGAATCGAAGGTTAAGGCTATATAAGACTTACCTGATAAGTAACAGGTTAGGAACATTGCTCTTGTTCCTAATTTTGCTTGCCCTAGTAGATGTTGGCACCTTCTCCATGTTTGACCCCTCTAACTCTATTTATCCTTCTTTTCATGAGCTGTTCCATAAAGCAACTTATCAAAATTCTACACCATGCACCACGATGCATCCATTCTCCACCATGGCATATGGCTTAGTGAGGGAAATCCTTACTATACTCACTTGCTCTACTTCAGGACCTCATTCTTCTTCCCATTTCCCTTCATGTAACACCCAAAAGAGTCAATACGACATTTCACAATTCAGAACCCTAATCCCACATTAAATTGCTGATTCAATCCTTAATTAGCATTAATGCAGGAATAGAAATTTGAGATGTTAGAGTTCTCCTCTCTTTTTAAGAATTTTATCCCTAAAATTAAACCAACTACTAATACACACATACCTAAGGGAACAATTGAGGGCCTTGCTGTCTCATTTTAGCTCTTGTCTCCCAAGTTGCATCACCAGGAATCATATCTTTCCAGAACACCTTCGCTAGTCGAATAGTCTTGTTTCTTAATTACTTATCCTTCGCATCCACTATTCATTCTAGTTTTGGTCGGTAGGTCATATTCTCTTGAAATTCTACTTCTTCAAGCTCAATAAAATAAGAAGGATCTAGTTGGTACTTTTTCAGTTGAGACATATAGAACACATCATGAATCCCAAATAACTATGGAGGTAAGGCAATTCGATAGGCAATTGGCCTGATTCTCTCTAAAACCTCAAATGAACCCATAAATCTAGGAGTCAATTTCTTTACTCTAATCAATCTCCTGATTCTTGTTGCTAGCGTAACTTTCAAAAATGCATGGTCGCCTACTAGAAACTCTAGCAGTCTCCTTCGTCAATCAGCATAAGTTTTTTTCCTGCTTTGAATTGTTAACAGCTTCTGCCTTATCAACTCAATCTTTTGAATAGTTTAATCCATAATGTCAGGCCTTACAATACTTCTTTTACTCAGCTCTGTCCAGCATAATGGCGATCTATACTTCCTTCCATAAAGAGCTTCATATGGTTCCTTTTGAATAATGTTGGAATGGTAGCTATTATTATACGCAAACTCAACTAATGCCAAATACTTGCCCAGCTACCATGCAGCTCCAACACATAAGATTACAACATATCCTTTAAAGTCTGAGTAGTTTGCTTAATTTGCCCGTCGATCTGAGGATGGTAAGCGATACTAAATTTTAAAGTAGTACCCATGGCTCTCTGTAATGCTCCCCAGAATCTAGACTTAAATCTTGGATCTCGATTGGAGACTACATCCTTAAGCACTCCATACAAAGGCACAATCTCATAGACATAGATCTCTACCAACTTCTCTAGAGAATCAATGATCCTAATGGCTAGAGAATGAGCTGACTTCATCAATTGGTCAACAATCACCCAGATAGCATCGTGCCCTGATTGAGTTCTTGGTAATCTTGAGATGAAGTTCATGGAAATACTATCCCATTTTCACTTAGGTATCTCTAATAGCTATAATGTTCCTGCCGCCCTCTAATGCTTAATCTTCACTTTTTGATAAGTCAAGCATCGTGCTGCAAATTCAGTCACCTCCCTCTTCATTCTTAGCCACCACCAATAACGCTTCATGTCTTGATACATTTTCGAAGCTCCAGGGTAAATAGTATACTTACTATAGTACGCTTTACTTAGAATCACCTTTCTCAGGTTGACATCGTTAAGCACATAGACTCTATCTCAGTAAACCATGAATCCATCATCATTAAAACTGAATTCTCTAGACAGATTCGACTCAACTTCTTCTCGAACCCTAAGGAGATATTCATCTTCTAGCTGTACCATTCTTAACTCTTTCTAGAAATTACTTCTGATCACAGTAGTATAAGCATTAATTAAGGCTTTTAATAGGGCATCTTGTTGAGAATTGATGAATGACTCTATTAGATTGTGCTCTTGAGCCATGAAACTAGTTATATGTAATGTCTTCCTATTCAATGCATCAACTATCATGTTAGCTTTCTCTGGATGGTATTTCATAATCAAAGTTATAATCCTTAAGCAATTCCATCCACCTTCTCTACCTTATGTTCGACTCTTTCTATTCTATCAACTTCAAGCTCTTGTGGTCGTTGAACATACTAAATACTGAACCATACAAGTAATAGTACTAAATTTTTTGTGCAAAGACTACTACTGCAAGTTCCAGGTCATGAGCTACATAATTCTCTTTATGCAATCTTAATTGTCTTGATGCATAGGCTACTACTTGTCCGTCTTACATCAGCATACAACCAAACCTCTTAGAGAAGCATTCGTGTACACCTCATACGGTAGTCTTGGATTTAGGATTATTAACACAAGTGTGCTAGTCAACTTTTCCTTCAATTTCTGAAATGTAGTCTCATGCCTGTCTTTCCATACAAAAGGTTGATCTTTACGGGTCAGTTTTGTTAACAAAGAAGCAATCTAAGAGAAACTTTGGATAAACCTTCAGTAATATCCATCTAATCTTAAAAAACTTTGAATCTCTGTAACTGAGCTAGTTCGCTACCATTTTAACATAACATTAACTTTATGTGGATAAAAAAAATCCTATTCACTAACACCACATAGCCCAGAAATCTGACTTCCCTTAGCCAAAACTCGCACTTATTAAGCTTGGCTTATAACTTGTTCTCCTTCAGAATTTGGAAGATAATCCTATGATGTTTGCCATGTTATTCCTCTTTTTTTTGAATAAACCAGTATGTCATCAATGAAAACCACAACAAATTGATCTAAATATCGCCTGAAGATACGATTCATGTAATCCATGAATACTACAGGTGCATTAGTCAGACCAAATAGCATGACAAGGAAATCATAATGCCCATGACACATATACCAAAGGTCATCTTGGGTACATCTTTCTCAGAGACCCTCAATTGATGATACCCTAACCTCAAGTCAATCTTAAAAAAGATTGAGGCTCCAGTCAACTGATCCAACAGATCATCGATCATGGGTAAAGGGTACCTATTCTTCATTGTCACCTTGTTCAACGACTAGTAATCGATGCACAACTACAAATTGCCATCCTTCTTTCTCACAAATAATATTAGTGAACCCGAAGGCAATATACTCGGCCTGATGAAGCCCTTATCAAGCAAATCTTTAATATATTTCTTCAAGTCATTCAATTCTGATAGTGACATCCAATATGGGGCTTTAAAAATTGGTTCTATACTAGAAACTAAACCTATTGAAAACTCAACTTCCCTTTTCGAAGGTAATCTAGACATCTCCTCAGAAATATCTCTAGAAATTCACCTATCATTCCAATCTTCTCAATACCTCCATCATAAGCACTACTAGCTACACAAATCACTATGTAAGCACCACACCCTTGTCTTATTAACTTTTCAGCTTGCACAACTAATAAAAATTTAGGCTACTTGGGAGCACTAGTTCCTGCTGTCAATACTGGTAAAGATACTAACTTCCAAGCACAGTCCAGCATAGTAATATTAGCCACTAGCCAATCCATGCCAACTATCATATCAATCCCTCTCATGGGAATGCAAATCAGATCGATTATAGATACCTAATCCTCAAACATAATTCCTTCTTTCTAACATGATCTACTAGTCATACTTGAGGATCTTGAAGGCATAGTCACTTTAATCAACATAGGTAACTCTTTTAACTCTAGTTTCAGTCTATCTACACATTCGTCTGAGATGAAAGAATGTGTAGCTCCAGAGTCAAACAAGGCTTCAATTCTATTACCAGAAACAGATATAATACCTTTGATTAGGTTAGGAGATGCTTTGGCGTCTTCCTGTGTCACAGTAAATACTCATCCCCGAATTGTCGATCACTACTCTGTCATCTCAATTCCACCTTTAGGACAATACTTGGCAATATAGCTAGCTTCCTACACTTAAAATAGGACCAATATCTTCCCGCGTGAAATCTATCATAGATATTGCAATGGGGTGACCTTCCAGTGCTAAAGGCAAGAGCTGGTGTATTCAAGGCTTGCCTTGAAGGTTGCAGAGGCTCAATTCTGACCCCAGTACTCTCTAAACTAATTGGGTCTGAGAACATTTGGAAAAGCTCCTTTTCCCAGAAGCTCTAAAACTGCTCGAGCTATAAACGGGCTTCTCTAATACATGGACTGATACTTTCCCTCTTCTTCTCAGCCTCAACTTCCCTGCATCTTCTAGTAGCCATTCTCAACTTATGAGATATGTCTTCATAAGTAGTAATGTCAAATAGAGCAATTTATTGCCAATACTCTAGATGCATCATTTTTAAAAACTGCTCTACCTGCCACTTCATGTCATTATAGTGCTGTACATATGTGGAATAGGCTGATAGGTCATTGAATATCTTAATAAACTCTTCTTTATCCAAGTCTTCTTACCTGAACGAGTTGAATTCTTACAAAAGGATGCTGGGAATTAATAATCAAAATACACCCTCTTGAATTCTTCCCAAGAGTATCTCACACTACTAGATGGCCTAACCAAATCCCACTATCTCTTGGCTGCTTTGACCAATTGAATCATAGCTAAAACCACTTTATGCTCTGATGTGCATGTCACCGCCTCAAATATAGTCTTGAGGCATTCAATCCACTACTTGGCTTCACCCTCTTTTATACTGCTTGATAGGGGATGCGGAAGCAAAATCATGCTAGTTTAAGGATAGAACCCAGAAACACAATAAAAACACAGGACAAAAAGAAAGGGACAAAATTTATGATGAAAACAAAGAAAAATATGAATTAAAAAATGGGATAATGATCAAGGAGAAAATCCTCTAAAGCACCTGCCTCTAGGAGCCTCAACCTTCGAAGACACCACAAGAGTTGATCACGTTCTTGATCACGTCTGTTTCTCACACGGGATGCCACCACAAAGCACTAAGGCTCACAAGAGTTATAAACTCTAAAATGAATAATTTCATTCAACTTCTGTTCCGTTTACAAGAGGGAGCATGCCTAATATATATAGGATTATAGAGAAGACTATTTCCTAAATTTAAAACCCTAATTTCCTAATATTAAAAGGAGAAATAATATTAAATCATGAGAAAATATTCAGCCACATAATTTAGGAGATGTGATCCTAAAATTATGGGATTACAAAATTTAGAAATTAATACTATAATTAATTCTAACCTTTGATTAGACTCAAAATAGGAAATCAAATCAAAGGATTATTAAAATAGGAAATTATTTAGGAGACAATAAAGGGATCATAAAGGATTTAAAATCACGCCACCCTTGACTTCTTCACTAGGGTTTCATGCCTCCTTTCTTGCAAGAGGCTCAACTTGTAGTCTTCCTTGCATTGGGCTAAGGTTTGCATCTCTTAAGCTTGACTCTTCATGAATTTGGATCTTAAGCACATTATACACGTATAGATGCTCTCCTTTGGGCTTGAGAGGAGTGCCCCAATGCTCTCCAAGCTCTTGAACTTCTTGCATAAGACTGAACAAGGCTTGCTTCATGGCTTTAGTTCGAGCTCTTGTCATTGGACCTCTAATATGTTATAATGGGTCTTTAGGTACATTGGATTGGAAGTATTGGGCTCCTTGCTCCTTGTCTTGGGCTCCTTCCATGTCACCATACTCATGATTACCATGCTCAAGCTTCGTTGCCATTAATGCCATGTCATCCGTGCTATGGGGTCCATCATTCCCTCCTAATTGGAAAGGATTCATCCTCAAATCTATAGAATCATATAAAGATAGATCAGAAACATTAAATGTGGCACTAACATTGCCATAAGAGCTAGGAAAATCAATCTTGTAAGTATTATCATTAATTCTTTCCAAAATTTGGAAAGGTCCATCTCCTTAAACTTGAAGTTTGGACTTCCTTTGATTAAGAAATCTCTCTTTCCTTAAATATAACCAAACCCAATCTCCAGGCTTAAAGATCACACGTCTCCTGCCTTTATTAGCTTGCTTGGCATATTGCTCATTCTTTCATTCTATGTTTGCTTTAACCTTAGCATGTAAGTCCTGCACAAACTCATCTTTTTTTCTTGCCATCAGTGTTAGCATGCTCAGAGAAAGGCAGCGGTAAAATATCAATAGGAGATAATGAATTGAAACCATAAAGAATTTCAAATAGAGAATAAGAAGTAGAAGAATGAACAGCCCTATTGTAAGCAAATTCAATATGAGGTAAACAATTCACCCAATTCTTTAAATTCTTCTGAATTATTGCTCTTAATAGTGTAGTCATAGTTCTGTTAACTACCTCAGTTTGGCCATCAGTTTGTGGATGGGCAGTAGTGAAAAAAAGTAACTTAGTCCCTAATTTATGCCATAGGGTATGCCAGAAGTGACTAAAAAACTTCACACCCCTATCACTCACAATAGTCTTAAGTAAACCATGCAAACGAACAATCTCTTTAAAGAATAATTCAGCAATGTTAA
The DNA here is from genome assembly GCF_029017545.1 of Prosopis cineraria. Taxonomy (NCBI): domain Eukaryota; kingdom Viridiplantae; phylum Streptophyta; class Magnoliopsida; order Fabales; family Fabaceae; genus Prosopis; species Prosopis cineraria. The sequence goes on along the minus strand of NW_026555344.1, from coordinate 27,913,633 downwards.
CAGCATCATTAGTCTTAGCACAAGCAATAAAGTGTGCCATCTTAGAGAATCTGTCAACAACAACAAATATGGAATCTTTGCCTGTAGAAGATTTAGGCAATCCAATTACAAAATCCATAGAGATATGTTCCCAAGGGTAAGAGGGGACAGGTAAAGGAGAGTAAAGTCCATGAGGTTAGACCTTAGATTTTGCCTGTTTACATTTAATGCATTTATCACAAACAGTTATGACATCTTTTCACATGTGAGGTCAAAAGAAATGATCAGACAAAATAGCCAAAGTTTTCTCTACACCAAAGTGTCCCATCAAACCACCACCATGCGCTTTCTTAGTAAGCAACTCACACATAAAACAAATAGGAATGCATAATTTATTTTTCTTACAAAGAAATCCATCAAATCTAAAGAAATTACTAGATCCATGGTTTTCACAAGATTTTCAAATATTTTTAAAATCAGAATCATTTTTATAAAGATCTTTTAGAATCTCAAAGCCGAGTAATTGAGCATGAAAATAGGAAAGTAATATATACCTTCGAGATAAGGCATCAATAACAACATTTTCTTTGCCTTGCTTATGCTTAATCACATAAGGGAAGGTCTCAATAAATTCTATCCAGTGAGTATGTCTCTTGTTCAACTTACCTTGAGACTTGAGAAACTTTAAACTTTCATGATCAGAATGAATGATGAATTCCTTTAGCCACAAATAATGTTGCCACGTTTCTAAGGCCCTCTTTAGAGCATAGAGCTCTTTGTCATAGGTGGAATAATTCAAAGCTTCACTATGAAGCTTTTCACTGAAGTAAGCTATGGGCTTAGAATCCTGCATTAAAATAGTACTTATACCAATATTAGAAGCATCACATTGAATTTCAAATGCTTTAGAGAAATTAGGCAAAACAAGTAAAGGGGCATTAGTCAATTTATCCTTTAGGGTTTGGAAAGCCCTTTCTTATGTCTCACCCCATTTGAAGGTCACATTCTTCTTAACAAGTTTATTAAGAGGGACAGTAATGCTAGAGAAATCCCTAACAAATCTCCTATAGAAGCTTGCTAAGCCATGGAAGCTTCTCACTTCACTTGCATTCTTAGGGGTTGGCCATTCACGAATAGCCTTAACTTTCTCCTCATCACATGAATTCCCTGTGATCCAATAACAAATTCCAAAAAGATAACAGAGTCCATGCAAAAGAAACACTTTTGGAAATTAGCATATAGCTTATATTCCCTCAAGATGTCAAATATAGTTTTAAGATGATTCATATGATTAGTCAAAGATTTACTATAAATCAGAATATCATCAAAGTAAACCACAACAAACTTGCCTATAAACTTTCTAAAAACATGATTCATTAATGCCATAAAAGTACTAGGAGCATTAGTCAAACCAAAAGGCATAACTAACCATTCATATAATCTAAATTTAGTTTTAAAGGCAGTTTTCCATTCATCACCCTCTTTCATACGAATTTGGTGATAACCACTTCTAAGATTAATTTTAGAAAAGATAGAAGCACCATGCAACTCATTAAGCATATCATCAAGTCTAAGGATAGGGTAACGATACTTTATAGTGATTTTGTTGATTGCTCTACAATCAACACACATCCTCCAAGATCCGTCTTTTTTTGACACCAAGATAACGAGGATAGCACAAGGGCTAAGGCTCTCACACACAAAGCCTTTCATCATCAATTCCTCTACTTGGTGCTAGATCTCCTTGGTCTCTTCAGGGTTAGCCCTATAAGCAGGCTTGTTTGGAATAGCAGCTCCGGGCAAGAAATCTATCCTATGCTCAATTCCTCTTAAGGGAGGAAGTCCATCAGGAATCTCATCAGGGAATAGATCTCCATAATCCTGCAACAAAGAGACAACACTAGAAGGCAAAATAGGGTCAAGAGTGTCAGTAGAAAAATAAATATTCTTGGAAATTACAATAAGAGCTTGCTCACTCATCAAAGCCTCTTGAATCTCACTTTTCCCACATAATAATATTTTCTTTTCACTATTTTCCTTCACTCCTACCATTCTATTTTTTTCTTTTCTCACATTCTCACCACTCATTTTCCTCTCTTTTGATTAATTTTCAAGTAAAGTAATACTCTCTTTCTTTTCTCTCTCACCCATGCCATAATCAAGGAGATATCTCCTTTGCTTGTAATCTTGAGCAATCTTTAGTTGATCTTCATAGGCTTGGATGGGCCTAAGAGGATTTACTACAACAGTCTTGCCTTTAAAAGGCACCTTGTAACAATTTCTAAAACCATCATGAGTAGCCTTACTATCAAACTGCCAAGGCCTACCTAATAACAAGTGTCCAGCAAGCATAGGGGCTACATCACATAATACATCACAAGTATAAATCCCAATAGAAAAAGTAATCAACACTTGCTTAGAAAATCTAATTTCAGCACAATCATTCAACCATTACAATTTGTAGGGCTTGGGGTGTGAAATTAAAGGTAGAGATAATTTATCTACAAGTAAAGTGCTTGCTATGTTAGTGCAACTACCACCATCAATTACCATGCTACACACTTTCTCTTTGATGAAGCATCTATTATGAAAAATATGCTCGTGTTGCTCATGTTCATCATCCTCCTTTGGTTGAATATTGAGAGCTCTTCTTGCCACCAAGATAGAGTCAAGTACACCATTGCATTCAAGCTCATCATTTGATTCATGGGAGGTAGAATCATCATCAACATTATTAGCATCATCTTTATCACTTTCATGCACACTATCATAGCCACCATCATCTCGCAAGATCATAACTCTTTTATTACTACAATCTCTCGCCATATGGCCCACACCTTGACATTTGAAATACTAAATAGGAGAAGTGTTAGATGAATAAGAAGAAGGTTTAGGGTTAAAAGTTTTACCCTCCTACTTGGTCTTTATTTCTTCCTTGGCCTGGGATGTATCTTTGGCTTTGGAATCCTTCAATTTGGAAGTTGTCTTAGAGTCTTTCCAAGAGGACTTGAAACATTTGTTCTTATTTCTCTGCTCCAACTTTATAGCCTTGTGTATGATCTCTTCCTTGTCCATAAAAGTGTACAAGTCAAGCTTATCTCTCAACTCTGGCCTCAAGCTATCCATAATTCTTGACATTGCTTCACGTTCATTTTCTTGAATGTTTGCACGAAACTTCAAGATATTCAACTCGTGCACATACTCCTCCACTGTCATAGATCCTTGAGAAAACATTCTCAATTTTCTATTTAGCTCCCTGTAGAAGTAGCTGGGGACATAAGCCTTTTTCAAGTACCTTTTAAGCTTCTCCCACGTTTTAATAGGCTTTTTCCTAAGTTGGCTTCTTTTGTACTATAAATCTTGCCACCAATAAATAGCATAGTCAGTGAAATTCCAAGAAGCAGTTTTTACCTTTCTTGACTCAGACAAATCAAGAGTCATGAAGATTTGGGCCATCTTTATTTCTCAATCAAGGTATTTTTCTGGATTGTTGCTACCCTTGAATGAAGGATATTTTACTTTCTGGTCCGGTAAATCAACATCACGCTTTGAGGATTTCTTTCCCTTAGGAGAAGGTGGCTTTTCATACTCCTCATCATCGTTGAGGGTCTCACGCTTCTTTCTTTTAGAAGAAGAAGTCTCTAGCTCATCTTTATCCTCCTTATGAAACTTATGATCAAGTTCCAAGCAAAACTGCTGCAACTGTGTTTTGGTAAGTTTTAAAACAGAGTTCATATCAATATTAGGGGATTCATCCTTGTTACTCATGTTTACAGAAGCACTAGAAACCATATAAGATAAAAAATGGATCCTCACACATACAAACTCACGTGTTTACTCTCAAGATAAATAAAGTCACTCGTATTTCATAAAAAAATTTAATGCTTTTTTTTAATGATGAAAAACACACTTGCCTTTTACCACTCACTAAGCTTGTGGATAGAATCCAATGGTGAAACCAAACACAAATCAAGAAACTAAGAAACAACTAAGTGAATATCTTCTAAATTAAGGAAACTATAAAACAAGCACAAGATGAAAAGAGGATATTTTTTTTAGCAATTTTGAAACAAATAGGAAAGAAAAATTTTCAAATAAAATTAAGCTTGCAAAAGGAAAAACCATATGTGACAACAAAAATAAGAAAGAAAGAAATAAAAGTCAAAGAGTCAAATACTCAAAGACAAAAATAGAAAACTAAATAAAATAAGAAAGTAACACAAATAGCAAATAAGAGAGTAAAGAATTTGAAAAGTGCTACTAAAAATTAAAAATAAGAAAGTGATCAATGTATAAGACTTTCTTATCACCCAAGTTGACTTTTCTCTTTAGGCAACCTCTTGGTGACTTGGAGTTCAAGAATAGCCATTTTCTACAACCATAGTTCAACAATATATTTTTTTGTAATTTTGTTTTGAATTTTCGGATTTTTTCTCTCTTTTTTTAAACAAACTAACACTTTTTTTTCACCTTTTTTTGCACGAATTTCTAGGTATTTTTTTGAGAAGGCTAATAAAATGAAAACTCACATAAGATGAAAAAGTCACAAAGATGAAGAAGAGAAAAAAAAAGATAGAAGTAGACGAGGTAGATAAGAGATGATCACAAAAAGAAATAACTTAAGATGAAAAAGAAGAAGAAATGACAAGAATTTGAACCAAAACTAGCAACCAAAGCTTTGATACCAATCTGATAGGGAACGCGGAAGCAGAATCGTGCTAGTTTAGGGACAGAACCCTAAAACGCAATAAAAAGACAAGGACAAAAAGAAAGGGACAAAATTTATGATGAAAATAAAGAAAAATATGAATTAAAAAAATGGGATAATGATCAAGGAGAAGATCCTCTAGAGCACCTGCCTCTAGGAACCTCAACCTTCGAAGACACCACAAGAGTTGATCACGCTCTTGATCACGTCTGTTTCTCACACGGGATGCCACTACAAAGCACTAAGGCTCACAAGTGTTATAAACTCTAAAATGAATAATTTCATTCAACTTCTGTTCCGTTTACAAGAGGGAGCATGCCTAATATATATAGGATCATAGAGAAGACTATTTCCTAAATTTAAAACCCTAATTTCCTAATACTAAAAGGAGAATAATATTAAATCATGAGAAAATATTCAGCCACATAATTTAGGAGATGTGATCCTAAAATTATGGGATTACAAAATTTAGAAATTAATACTATAATTAATTCTAACCTTTGACTAGACTCAAAATAGGAAATCAAATCAAAGGACCATTAAAATAGGAAATTATTTAAGAGATAATCAAGGAATTATAAAGGATTTAAAATCACGCCACCCTTGACTTCTTCACTAGGGTTTCATGCCTCCTTGCTTGCAAGAGGCTCAACTTGTAGTCTTCCTTGCATTGGGCTAAGGTTTGAATCTCTTGGGCTTGACTCTTCATGAATTGGATCTTAAGCACATTATACACGTATAGATGCTCTCCTTTAAGCTTGAGAGGAGTGCCTCAATGCTCTCCAAGCTCTTAAACTTCTTGCACAATACTGAACAAGGCTTGCTTCATGGCTTTAGTTCGAGCTTTTGTCATTGGACTTCTAATATGTTGTAATGGGTCTTTAGGTACGTTGGATTGGAAGTATTAGGCTCCTTGCTCCTTGTCTTGGGCTACTTCTATGTCACCATGTTCATGATTACCATGCTCAAGCTTTGTTGCTATTAATGCCATGTCATCCGTGCCATGGGGTCCATCACTGCTGTTAAATGTAGGTAGACTGAACCTCACAAATGTCTTCTAAGCTCAATCTATAGATGGATTAGTAGCAACTTCTACAGTCTACCTGCTACTTGAAACTTGAGGTGGCTTAGGTCTGCTATGAGCCTCCTCCTACATCAGTCCCACATGAGCATCTCTTTCATCAGCCTGATCTCTACCTCGTAATAACACATCATGATCTCTTACTGTTTTTCAAATATCAATCATCATATCTCTCAGCTCTTCTAACAAGCCATCTCTTCTATTGGCTTGTTGAGACACATCTGATTGAACCTCTGGTACAGGTTCATCCTCAACCAGATGCCTTGACACTTGAGTACTATGCGAAGCTCAAGTACCCCTTCTTCTCATTTTCTCCCCTTCTAAGGATCAAAGTAAAATAAAGGTAAGAAAAAGGAAAAGAATGGTTAAATGAATAATATATAAGTTGTCAGGTACTAGGATGAATGCAACAAACAATCAAAAAGACTAGATCTCAAAACTCGAGAAACTAATACTAACTAATTGTAATGCCCTTACTAGCATTACCATACAACCCTTTACTTATCTTACTAATCACATAAAAATCATTTATTTTGAAAAACTTTGGGATCCAAGAAAACATTGCCAAAATCATAAAATAATAAATATCCGGATAATAAAATATTATATAGCAAAAGTATTGTGCTATAATACTTTCAGATTAGTAAGAAAACATGTGCATTTCAACATTATCAAGTCAAATCTGGGATAATGCATCATGGCTCTTGCCACATATGCCGTGGCATATGGCACAGAGACTACAGCGTGACTCTTTGTGCCATGACATATGGATACATGCACTGCAGCACACACACTTGAATTTACTGTCATATTGTAAATTTTAGTACAAATTTCATATGTGCGCCATTTCTGCATCCAATGTCTGATTGGGTTGGTTCAAACGCTGACACGAAGCTTATTTCAAAACCTAACTAATGACACTAGTTTCATTTAAAACATTGGACATCAAAGTGCATTTTGACCATGTTAAGTCAAAATTTTCCCCTCGAGCATCTCAATTCGAAACCATATGTTATTAGCCACTTCTTGGGTCTCAACTACATCCATTTAGACAATATACACCTGATTAACCAATTATATAAACAATATAACACACACATACACATTTGGCCTAAAAACTGGCCATATCACACAACTTAGGCAAATTTTCATCTTTCATTCTCAATCTCATACAAGGCCAAATTTAACATTTACTTCACACATTGATAATATCTTCACGCAATACTCTCCATCCACTAGCCCCTATTAATGTTTCATCACATTCACACATATATGCAAGGCTAGGGACCTAAAACCAATAAATATAATATTCACACATTATGCATATGTTTTAAATCCTAAGACAAATTATACACAAGTTCATAACTAACAACAAACAAATTTATTACACTAAATTCTTACAAAGGCTTTATTAAGAGATCTTAACTAAACCAATGTCTTTTCCCTTTAAACTGCTAGTGCCAGAACCTTAAAAAAACAACCATAGATGAAATAAAAATCTCAGTAACCAATACAGTCTGTTAAATGTCTATTATTCCAAATAACCATGCCAAAGTAACAAAACTAAGATAATATCATAAATACATATCAAAGTATGAAGAAATTTCATCTTTTTAAAGTATTTCCACATAAATACACACTAACATCATCATTTAGCCACTGAACTACCAATGCTCTTTAACACAAAACTATAGGCTCTACTAGATCAATCACTCATTGACCCAAGCACACTTTTGGTGGTAGAAACACCCAGCTAAAGGTAATCTAACCTATCTACAGAATATGGTTTTTCTCTTCACACACTTGTGATAAAGGCATCGTTGACTCCTAACTGCACCCTAACGGGCACTCAAGAGTTGCCAAACTGCCCGAATGTTCCATAGTAACAGTCCTATAGTATGCTGTACCGGATTACCTATGGTAACAACATGTATAATGCTGCATTGGATGTCCATGGTGCCAACCTGACTATATGGATTTTTACTCATATATCTCCACATACACACACACACATTCCTACATATCCTGGGTAAACTCCCACCCCTTATGATCATGCTTTTACACAACTCACTATCTTTTTCACATTTGCACACCATATACTTTTACTCATAACATACATATATATATATATATATATATTTTCAAAGCTAGAAATCCTTAAACCTTCTTTTCATAAATCCATTTCGTGGTAAATTTGTTTTCAATACCAAATCATGCATAAAAACCAACTAAACCATAGTTATATAATTACTTTTACACAGTTATAATAGTTAATAAACATAATAAACTATATAGTTGTCTCAACCCTTTGTTTACTAGAAAGGGTTACCCATGTACTCAACAACCTTATTCAAGCTCTTTTTCATAATTCATGCATCACACGCTTGAATCTACACAAAATTGGCAAACTAAAGTCAACCTTACTATTGACAAAAATGCCAATTATCATAATTATGTACTTAATTGCTATCATTTTTCTTAATCATTTTCATTTAGAATCATTATATCCAGTTTCCACTCACACCCTGCATTAACTTCATCACAATCAACTTTCTCTCACTACTCTTTTTAGATTAGGGCTAATCGTACCTATAACTTCAAAGCTTTATCGTTCCACTCAGACTAGTCACTGAGTACTAGTTTAGTTTCGGAGAACCTTTCTATTACTATAGGGTAAGAAATTAACTCCTTAAAACTTCCGAATTCAATTTTTTACTAGTTAAAACTAAGAGAAAATGGGGTAGAATTGATGGTTAAGACCATACGAGCCTTACCTGATAAGTAACAAGTTGGAAATGTCGCTCTTACTCCTTATTTTGCTTGCCCTAGAAAATATTAGCACCTTCTCCACGTCTGATCCCTCTAACTCTATTTCTCCTTCTGTTTCACAAACTGCTCCATGAAGCCACTTATCAAACTGCCCCTTCTGTTTCTCCTTTGTGTCATTAGAGTTGTTACAAGTACTAAATGATATAATTAAATTAATTTGTATTTTTTCCTTAAGTATGGAAACTAATCAAGGACATCTTATTGTGTAGATTGAGCAGTTGAATAACCACTTGTGGAAATCTATGTGCTTCAAGAAAAGTTATAAACATTAACCCTTAGTAACAAGGGTAAAAGGTAACTGGAGTAACCCTTTTATCTATTAGTTTGTGAAATGATTCATAGGTATGTTATATGAACTATATGCATTGTGTTTTATTAACTGATAGTATTACCACTCCCTATACCAAACTGTTTCCCTCACATTAATCCAGTATAAGGAAATGTTAATTCAATCACCACAACAAATTACCAAGCTGCATTCAAGGAAAACTTATTTGAAAAGCTTAAGACTTAAGACTTCTTTAATAAAACCATTTAAAATCAACCTCAAATTACACATTGCATAGTGGAAGACATATACAAGCATTTATCATACCTAGCACATAATTCACCTCAAGAGAAACAAGGACAAAAAATGGGCAATGCACCATGGCGTGCATCACATGCACCACAAGATGTGGCACAAAGCCATGAGCTCCCATTCTGTGCCATGCTCCATAGTGTACATGACAAATTTTCCTGTCACAAGAAAGTTCACAAAGGCAAACTTCCAGTGTGTGCTATTTCCACATACGACATTCGATCGAAGTAGTTCAAACGCCTACATAAAACTTATTTCATGAACTAGATAATGCGATAAGTGTAGATATAATCCAATCTAAATTTGGACACTCAGGTTTAAAAGTCACTTTTTCTAAGAATTTGGTGCACCAAAGTATTCAAATCACACACTTTGCCTCATTAAGCCATTTGGGGCTTTGAACAAAGTCCAAAAGGACCATATATACCTGATTGACTCACAATCACAACATGTATACAAATAAATCAAAATTTGGCCTCTAAATTGTAACCTCCCTAAGGTTAAATCACACTTAATTCTAAATTATGGTAATCCAGGGCATAACTCACAAGAATTATCAAAATGTAGGGGTTAAAAATGAATTTCTCAAAATCTATTTCAAAGGAATCCCAATCTACCATTTCAAATCTCAAATATAATTTAAGGATTCCAAATCAGAGTTTTAAAAACAAAGCAGAAGCTTGGAAATCAGTTGGGACCCAAATAATGAGTTTTAAAACTCAAAATAGACTTTTACACTGAATTTGACACGTGCATTGCGGCTTACGTTTCGTGCGCCACGGCGTGTCTCCTTTGTGCCATGCGCCGCGACGCATTGCACGAAATTTGATAGATCAGTGCTGTCATTTGACAGCACAGGAAGCGAACTTCCGACGTGCCCTAAATCTCCGTCCGACGTTCAATTAAGGTGGTTTCAGTGTCTACACGGAGCTTTCTCCTAGCTCTAGCTAATGGCACCAATTTCACACTCAAATTCATTTTCTATCAAAAGTTGGAAACTAAAACCTATTTTGACATATTTTCATAAAGTTTTCCAAATGGGGTGTCCCAACTCAACCACATATGCCAATAGCCTACACCAACCCTCCGACCACACTCAATAGACTCTCGCGGACTCGTGCAACACACCACACACAACCAAAAACACTTGTTTCACAAAATCACCTCTCAACCTCAATTTTCACAAAACATAAAGGGGGAGGAAAAGTTGCACAAAATCAACCATTTCATTCATATTTCTCAGAAATACATATATTCCTACTTGCATAAGTATTTTGGCCCTATGCTCGAGTTCACAACAAAAACTCACTGACCCAAGGCACAAAATACACTAGTTAAATACAAAATCATACAAGTAGTAAACTAATTATGAAAATTTATCCTAGTTGGCAATTACATTGACAATTACACATGTAAACAACTAAAGAGAGACATAAAGAGGATTTACTCCACAAATCCTAACTCTCTGTGTGTTTTTCCCTACTTGGATCCAATGAGCTAGTCCTTGAAAATATTAAGAATTGAGGGGTGAGTACAACCACTCAGTAACCAAGTTTCACTTAACCCTTACAGTTACATATTAATTGTAAAATAGATGCAAAAAGGCACATAACACATATATCACATAGTATTGGCCCACGGTTCACAAAACTAACAACTAAGTGATCGGGCTTGCCACAAAGCACTATATCATGTTGTTTTTAAAAACATAACTCAGGGTAGCAAAAATAATAACCATGCGCCCTTAACATATGTCGGACCACAATACTAACAACTATGTGGCCAGTCTTATATGCATGATCATGTGCCAACCTTATATCCTCCTGTTACCTCTGACATGAAACCGGTGGCTATCATGTGGCTATGTCCTTCACGAACTAACCCAACCTTCCACTTTTGAGGAGCTACCGGGCTAGGGTTAAATCACTCACTTATGTAATTCGATTTCTCCCAATACTAACAACTATGGGGTGTTGTACCCTTAATCTAGCCTTCTCAAGAATTGATGGAGACTAGTTAGGTTTGAGTCCCTCGTAAAAAAAGTGGGACAGTCCCGAATCAAGCATAGGATAAGGGCTACCTCCTGATTCCAACAGTCGGTGCCAAGGCTAGTTCTCGATTCCAACGGTCACTGCTAATACCATGCGGATTTCTAATCAAACTACTCCTCTCCCTAGGCGAACTCCCGCTAATGATCATGTCATGCACATTTCACACATTTTATGCATTTCAACATTCATTACTCAACACATGAACTCACATAACACGTATACTCCACATTTTAATACATGATTCATCACAATTCTCCACCCTTAGTAATACATCACAATTAATTTTATAAAATATCAAGGGTGGTAAAATCAAGGTTTTCTCTCTCAAAACCATTTCATACTCAAGTATTTGCCAACATGCATCATTAAATTAACTATAAAACACATTTCACAACAAATTAACACACAACTAAAAAATTAAGTTTCCCCTGGTTACCTCAAGCCTTCGAGAGGTCAAAGGTTTACCCCTCACTATAGCAACTTGCCCAAGCTTCAACAAGTTCGAAAGGTGCCAAGACGAACTTTTCCATAACCAAATCATAAGGATATCATCATCATCTAACTCTTCAAGCTTATTAACATAAAACTCCTCATATACTATTTTACCAACTCATAACCACTACCCATTCATACCCAATGGGCTCATTAGATTCCATTAATGCACATCATCATTAATAACCCCTCAAACCATCATTAATGCACATTAACCTCTCCCAACTACCTCATAAATACCAATTTTTGAATATTAAATGCTTCTATGGACCAACCACTTTCAAAATCATCAATGTGGTATTCCAATACATTAAACACTCCCATTAATCTCATTTAAACCAATGGAATCAGACCTATACTCTTATGGACCGAAAATCTATCTCCCAACTCAAACCCTACCATAAATAATCATATATGAGAGAGGGAAGGGAAGAAGGAAGCACCATAATCTTACCTTGGGTATTTAGGAGCTTCAATCTATCCATAATGGGGCCAAAAATTGTGCCCTAGTAGAGCCAAAACCAAGCTCTTCATTTTCCTCCTCTCTACCTCTTCTGCTTTCACGCAGCTCATGAATCAGATTTATCAGATTTTTGGCCGTGCGCGGTGGTGCACGCTGTCTTTTATCGTGGCGCATGGCACAGAGGAGCCCATTACATTCAAATTGTGTTCGGCACTAAGGCGGACCAGCCATACGATGTGGCATGTGGCACAGAACACAACTCTTATTTTTTGTCCTCTTCCCTTGCCCGGGTGGCCTGCCATCGATTCGGACCCACTTTTAAGGATGAAATCACAACAATTATGCCAAGTTAAGCCCCTTTAGCCACACACCTCATTAACATACAAATTACTCTAATTAGTTAATAATTCAGGGTTGAAATTTTTCAAATGTTACATAAATCGCCCAATTCATAGCGATAAGGCCATTTCTGACCAATTTTCACACAAAACAATCATTGGCCATCTTTAACCAATAAGTCACCACAATTTCCCTGCTATCACCCACACTATATATATACATATAACATAATCTTAGCCCTAAAACTACAATTCACCACTTTTTCCATGTAAATGGGCTAAGTTTACCAACTAATACATTTTACCACATAATTACTACTTACACAATCACAACACATTCTCAACTAAATCTTAGCCCATTTCACATAATTCAATACACATATCACATTTTCACACATTCAGGGCTAAGATATGCAAAATTACTGCTTATCACATTACAACACATGCATACAAGTCCTGTGACAATTTTTCATTTACAATATTCATAATAAGCTAGGTTTGTTATATAAACTTCGAGTTTGTACGGATTTAGCAATACTAATGTAATAACAAAAAAATTAATTATAATAATAATAAAATAAAATAATAATAATTAAATTAAATTAATTAAATTATCATAAAGTGTTTAAAGTGTATTTTTATTATTTTTCAAGTAAAAATAGGTCAAGGGGGAATTGTGGTCTAGTGGACTTTATGCCAAATTACATAACTAATAGGTATTAAATTCCAATTTTCATGAGGCCAAGAGTGTCATTTTCATCTTTTAGCTTTGGGTCAAGGCAGAATTACAAAAATGCCATTCTGTTAAAATAAATAAATGGAAGATAGAGAGACAGGAGAGCACGGCTTGTTCATTCTCCTTTGGATTTTTTCTAGAACTATCGCGAGAGAGCGGGGTAGAGAGGAGCTGACCAAAAAACACATGCCATCTCCGTCTCTTTCCTCCTCCTTGTGTCTTCAACTTAGCCGTTGTGCATGCGAACGTGTCGTTGCTTTCCTAGTTCATAGCTTTTCATTTTCCTCTGTTTCTCACCGTCGGACCCTTCTTTTTCCTTCTCCATTCTATCTGACGGAGGGTGGAAAGCACGTGAAGATCCGAGCTGTTGTTGGAAGTCCGAGTATGTTTCTTCCACCACTGCTCGCAGCATCATCCCCTTCTTCCTTCCACTATCTCTTGCTGCAGAATTTCTGCTTCTCTTGTTCGTTTGTGCTGCTGTAAATTCTCTCCTCCCCTGTTCTGCGATTCCACTTGTTAGTCCTGGGCGTGCACGTTGGAGTTTTGATCTTCCACTTCATTCTTTGTTCTTCTACAGCAGTTGTTGATCATGTGAGTGTGGTTGAATCTATACTTCTTCTCCTTTCTTTTCTGCTGTGTGCACGTGATGGTAAAAGGGAGGTTTGAAAATTTTTCTTCT
>NW_026555344.1:27657708-27899597 GCF_029017545.1 Prosopis cineraria | reverse complement strand
AAATTCATATATATATAGGTATATAATCATATGTTCCACAAGTTTGTTTAACTAAAATCCTTTTCATGTAACAATCATGCATAGTCTCAAATCATGTATAGTTTAAAACAGTTTCATGCAATAACTATAATACTTTCAAATAGTTACATTAGATAGTCAAATTGAGTATGTTATTCATTACCTCAACCTTTTTTTCACCAGAAAGGTTATATGTGGATTTTACAACTACAAATGCTTCTTTACAAGCTTCCTTTTCAACTTACACACACAACACGCCAATCTACAAGCAATTAATACTATTAGTCAATTAACCAATTTGACTAAAGGTACTTAATTATTACTCAAAACCATATTTAGCAATTCTTTTGCTTATCACCTCCCATTCACTCCCTTCTATCACTTTTACTAATCCTAATTCATTTCTTTCACAACTTCACTCTTGTTTTTCCTTTAGTTTAAGGCTAATTTGAGCATATAAACTCAAAGCTTTACCGTTAAACTCTAAACTTGTCACAAAATTATTAGTTTAATTCCCGAGAACCTTTCATTACAAAAGGGTAAGAAATAAACCCTTTAAAACTTCCCCAATTCAATTTTTCTATTACTTAAACTAACAGAAATATAGTAGAATCAAAGCTAAGAGAGGTATGAAACTTACTCGATAAGCTATTAGTCAAAAACTTCTCCCAATGCTCCAAGGACAAATGCCCTAACTGACCTCTGCTCTTTTCTCTCTTATCTGCTGATTTTCCTTTGTTTTCCTCTAAAACCCATGAGCTTCCATGTACTTATCAGGTCATTTTTTGTGCTATGCATCGTATACAAGTAGCATTAGTAGCAACGCGTGGCACGGTAAAGAAAATCCTTACCATGCACACACGCTTCATTTTAAAATGCAGTCTCTTCACCCATATCTATTCATTTAACATTCTAATGAGTCAAAAATCATACCTTCATCCAAAATTCTAATTACTCACTAATTACTAATTTACTCTTAATTAGTAACTATTTCAAGATTAGAAAATTAGGATGTTACAGGTCTCCCCTCCTTTTAAGAATTTTTCCCCTAAAATTCATGAAACACTTAACACATACTTATGGAAATAGGTAGGGATAATGTTGCCTTATCTTATCCTCTATTTCCCAAGTAGCATCACTAGGAGCCATGCCTCACTAGAATACTTTCACCAAGCGAATGGTCTTGTTTCTCAACTGTTTATTTTTAACATTTACTATTTGCTCTAACTCAGCCTTATAAGTCAAATTCTTTTGGAGCTCAATTGCTTCTAGTTCTATGACATCAGAGGGGTCTGGTTGGTATTTTTTGAGTTGCGATACAAGGAACACATCGTGCACACCCAACAATTGTTGTGGTAGGGCAATTCAATAGGCAACTGGCTCAATTTTCTCTAGAATCTCCAAAGGACTAATGAATCTAGGAGTAATTTCTTAGCTCTAATTGAACTCCCAATTCCTATCACTAGTGTAACCCTCAAAATATGTGATCGCCTACCAAGAACTCTAATAGTTATCTACGCTTGTCAGCGTAACTCCTCTACTTACTTTGAGCCATTAATAACTTTTACCTTATCAACTCAATCTTTTAAGTTATCTGATCAATAATGTCTAGTCCCAACATACTCATCTCACTAATTCTATCCAGTAAAAAGGCAACCTATACTTTCTCTTATATAACACCTTATACGGTGCCATTTGAATGATGGAGTGGTAACTGTTGTTATAAGCAAATTCAGCTAAAGGTAGATGGTTGTCCCAGCTACCTCTCAACTCCAACACACAGGCCTCAATGTAACATCCTAAATTTCTTAATCTTGAAATTAGTTATTAATTGAGGATAAAGTGGTGATTAGTATGAGATTAGAGATTTGGATGATTACTTGATAATTTGACATTGGGATGTGAATAGGTATGGGTGGAAGGAGTGCATTTTGATTCAAAGCAAGTGCGAGTAGTAAGAATAAGTCTCATTACGCTACATGCCATGGCTTGTGCTGCATGAGCCACAGCACATGGACTAAAAAATCACTTCTTAAGTCATAAAATCTGGTGATTTTTAGAAGTGAAATTTTGAAAACACATGAAAGAAGGAAAGGAGAAAGGTTGAGAATCTAAGGCAAGCTATTTCAGGCTGTTGATAACTTATCAGGTAAACTATGTATAACTCTTACCTTCCATTCTACACAAATTTTTCTGAAAATAAGTTATAGGAAAATTGAATTTATAGAATTTAATGGGTTTGATTCTTGCTCAATAGTAATAAAAAGGTTCTTAAAAGTTAAATTAGAGCTTTACGACTGGTTTAAAGCTGAACGATAGAGTTTTGAACCCATAAGCTCCATTTTTAGCTCTAAAGAGAGAGTTAGGGTAAAAATTTGATTTGAGTAAAATAAGACCGGTTGAGGTGATGTAAAGTAGTAATTGGGTAGTAATAGACCTAGAATGGATAAATGAAAAAGAGTTTATGGATGAATATAGCCTTAAGTAGTAAATATGAGTTTTATGTCAAAATAGATAAAATAATTAAAATGTGCCAAATGTATTCAGATTGGCAGATTGGATGAGTGAGTGGAGAAAGGAAGCTTGTGATAAGTTGTTGTGGTAGTTGAAATCCACGGGTAACCTTTCTAGTGATAGAAGGGTTGAAGTAACTTAATAACTTCCTTTATTGACTGTTTATTATAACTGTATGTTAGTATGCTATATAGTGCATAAACTTGTTTTAGATTAAGCATGATTTATAGAATTGTGTGAATATGCATGAAATAGTTTTTGATTGAATAAAAGCATTAAAATGGGTGTTTTCAAATGATATGTAAATATATATGCTATGTTTGAGAAAATGAGTAAATGGTAAATAGGAACCTTAAATGGTTCGGAAAGCATGATTATAGGGGTAGGATTCACTTGAGTGGAGGAGATGATAAAGATCATATGACAAGATTTCCTTAGTACCCAATAGGGTGTGGTGTTGAAAACAATTCTCCTTAGTGCCTCGTAAGGTGTGGTGTTGGAGATGTGAGACTCCTTATTGTCTTTGTGATATGGTGTTGGAGTCAACGATGCCCTATTGTGTGTATTAGGAGAAGCCATAGTCTGTATGTGCATTAGAACATCTTTGGCTGGGTGATTCTACCACTATAAGTGAGCTCAAGGCTAATAAGAGTGTACATTAGTTTATGGCAAGCCTATGGTTTTGTGTCAGGGTATTTAGAGGTTTAGTCAATAGTGATCATGCTATATCATGTTATGAGATGTTATGAGAAGCTATGAGATGTTGTGGAATGTTATACGTGAGAAAGTGGTGAAATATGAAACCATGATGTGTCTTAAGCAAATATGTGATATATAATATGTTAATGAGAATTTAAAGGGTATAATATGCTTTACTTCCATATTGTTGCATGTGATAGTTAATAGAAGTGAGTTATTCTATTACTGAGATTTTTATCTCACCCCTATGGTTACATGTTTAAAAGATCGGGAAGTGATTAAGGAAAAATAAGAGAGTTTGGACTGGCTTAGGTTGTAAAGGCGTGTATACTTGGAGTTATGTAATGAATTGAACTAAGATCTTGTGTATATATGTGTAAATGAGTTGCCATAAGGTTGTATGCATATTTTAAGTAATGGATTTTTGAAATTGTAGCTCGATTGTGTCTATTTGTGGTGATTTGAATTTAGGGGCTATGATTTAGTCATGTTTGTGTTGAAGTTATGTGATTGATGGTGAATCTTAAGCCCAAGTGAGAAATTATGATAAAATAAGTAATTTAGGGCTAGGATTGTATTGTGAATGTGAATATATATATATATATATATATATGATTATGTTGAGTAAAAGGCTAAGTGGGCTATGTTTTGCCAAGAAATGGTATGTTGTGCAAAGTAGTATGAAAATGTGAAAAGTAAAAATTGGCCGTAGAAGGGTCAAATTCAATATATGTTCATGGTTGTGATAAATTGTGGTCAATTAGGTGTATTACTTCCTTTTGGACTTGATTTAAGGCCTTGTATAGTCTAATGAGAGAAAAGGATTGATTTGAGCGCTTGGGTGTGCAAATTTTTTAGAAAAAGTGACTTTTTACACTCAAGTATCCAAATTTTGATGGGACCATTAGATCGTGTCCCAACTTATCTCATTAGTTAGCTTATGAGTTAAACTACATGTAGGTGCTTGAATCATTCCAATCAAATGTCATATGTGGAAGCAGCGCATGCCAATAGTTGGTTATTTTGTTGTCAATATGACAGTAAAATTTCAGACAAGCTGAGCATAGCTTTGTGCCACATGCCGTGGCATACGTATTGCATGCCATAGTGCACGGACCAATTCCCAACTTGATTTTGTGATGAAAATACATGCAATTAAGATGAGAATTCTCATGGGTTATGTCCATTATGCAATAGATAAGTATAAGATTTTCTTCCGCTGTGTATTACTCTAATTGTGTTGTGATTTGAATGGTTTTATAAAACAAGTCTTGGACCTAAGATTTTCAAATAAATCCTTTGATTTATGATTGGAGTTTGTGATTATGGTGATCCTATTAATCTTCTCTTATATCTAGAGCATATAGAGGAAGGTTACACTCAACATGTCTTCCAGAGCTTGTATAGTCCATTCTATCTAACCGTCTTTCTGAGGATAATCAGCTATTCTGAATCTCAACAAAATACCCATAGCTCATTGTAAAGCTCCCTAGAATTTAGATGTAAACCTCGAATCTTGATCAAAAACTATATCTTTTGGCACTCCATGCAGTCTACCAATCTCTCTGATATAGATCTCTGCCAAATTTAAATGTAACGGGCTCCTCTGTGCCATGTGCCACGGTGAAGGGTAGCTGCGTTGCGACGCACGACCAAAAATTAGATAAATCAGTCCGTGAGCTACGTGAAAACAGAAGAGAGAAAGAGTAGGAAAACGAAGAGCTTGGTTTTGGCTCTGCTAGGGCACGACTTTTGGTCCTATTGTTGATAGATTAGAGCTCCTAAAACACCCAAGGTAAGATCATGGTGCCTTCTTCTTTCTTTCTCTCCCTCATTTATGATTGTTTGTTGTAGGGTTTGAGTTAGGAGATGGATTTTTGGTCCAAGGAGTATGGGTCCGATTCCAATGGTTAAAATGAAATTAATGACAATGGTTTAATGTATTGAAACACCACATTGATGATTTGTAAGTGGTTGGTCTATGGGAGCATTTAATATTTGAAATTGGCATTTACGAGGTAGTTAGGAGAGGTTAATGTGCATTAATGATGATTTGAGGTGTTATTAATGACAATGTGCATTAATAGAATCTAATGAGCCCATTGGGTATGAATGGATAGTGGTTATGAGTTGGTAAAATAGTGTTTATGGAATTTTATATTCAACAGTTAAGTAATAATGATATCCTTGTGATATGGTTATAGAGAGGTTTGTTTTAGCACCATTTGAGCTCGTTGAAGCTTGGGGAAGTTGCTATTGTGAGGGGTAAACCTTTGACCTCTCAAAGGTTTGAAGTAACTGGGGAAAACTTAATTTTTATAGTTGTATGTTAATTGTGTTGTGAAATGTGTTTTATGGTTAATTTGATGATGCATGTTGGAAAATGTATGATTGTGAAATGGTTTCTTTTGAAAGAAAACCTTAATTTCTACCATTCTTGATGTTTTATGAAATTAATTGTGAATTATGAATAGGGGTGGAGAATTGTGAAGAAATATGTGTTAAAGTGTAGAGCAATTGTGTTATGTGAGTTCATATGTTGAGAAAAGATTGTTAAAATGCATATTATGTGTGAAATGTGTATAGCATGATCATTAGTGAGAGTTCGCCTAGGGAGAGGAGTAGATTAGTTGAAATCCACGTGGTATTGGCAATGACCGTTGGAATCGAGAACTAGCCTTGGCACCAACCGTTGGAATCGGGAGGTAGCCCTTATCCCACAGTTGTTCCAGGACTGTCCTACTTGTTCTATGAGGGACTTGAACCTAACTAGTCTTCATCGATTCATAAGGAGGCTAGATTAGGGCTACGACATCCCATGGTTGTTAGTATTGGGGGAAACTAGATTACATAAGTGAGTGAGTTAACCCTAGCCTAGTGGCTCCTCATAAGTGAAAGGCTGGGTTAGTCCATGAAGGATGTAGCCACGTGATGGCCACCGGTTTCGTGTTGGAGGTAACAGGAGGATATAAGATTGGCATATGGTCATGTATATAAGTCCGGCCATATGATTGTTAGTTTTGTGGTTCGGCACGTGTTAAGGGTATATGGTTGTTATTTTTGCGACCCTAAGTTATGCTTTGAAAATAACATGATATAGTATTTTGTGACAAGCTCAGTCACATGGTTATTAGTCTTGTGAACCGTGGCATAATGCTGTGTAAAATATATACTCATGTGCCTAATTGCATATATTTACAATTAATATGTAACTGTAAGAGTTAACTGAAACTTGGTTACTGAGTAGTTATACTCACCCCTCAATTCTCAATATTTTTAAGACCTAGCTCATCGGATCTAAGTTGGGGAAAGCATATTGAGACTTAGGATTGATGGAGTAAATCCTCTATATGCCTCTCTTTTGCTATTTATATGTGTATTTGTTAATATAATTGTCAACTAGGATTAATTGTCACGATTGGTATACTACTTACATGATTTTGTGTTTAGTGTATTTTGTGCCCTGGGTTACTGAGTTTTTATTGTGAACTCAAGGATAAGGCCAAAATACTTGTGCAAGTATGAACATATGTATTTTTGAGAAATATGAATGAAATGGTTGATTTTGTGCAATTTTTCCTCCCCCTTTATGTTTTGTGAAAATTGAGGTTGAGTGGTGATTTTATGAAATAAGTGTTTTTGGTTGTGTATGGTGTGTTGCATGAGTCTGCAAGATTCCATTGAGTGTGGTCAGAGGGTTGGTGTAGGTCATTGGCACGTGTGCTTGAGTTGGGACACCCCATTTGAGAAATTTTGTGAAAATATGTCAAAATGGGTTTTAGTATCCAACTTTTTATAGAAAATGAATTTGAGTATGAAACTAGTGCCATTAGCTAGAGCTAGGAGAAAGCTCCATGTAGACACTGAAACCACCTCTATCGGACGTCGGATGAAGATTTGGGATACGTTGGAAATTCACTCCCCATGCTATTAAATGACAACACTGATATGTCAAAATTTGTGCAATGCGTCGCGACGCATGTTGTCTCATGCCACGACGCATGGCACGAAGAAGACACGCCACAGCGCACGAGCCATAAGCCGCGGTGCATGTGTCAAATTCTGTGTGAAAATCTATTTTGAGTTTAAAAACTCATTATTTGGGTCCCATTGTCTTCCAAGCTTCCGCTTTGTTTTTTAAAACTCTGATTTGGAGTGCCTAAATTATATTTGAGATTTAAAATGGAAAATTAGGATTCCTTTGAAATAATTTGAGAAAATCCTTCTTTTAAACCCTCAGATAACTATGTTTTGGAGTAATTTGTGGTTTAACCTCAGGGAAGTTACAACAACTCACTACCCCGATCTTCTCAATTCCATCATCATATACCATGCTACAAACAAAGAACACCATGTAAGTATCACAAACCTACTGGATCAACTTCTTTAACCACTGACAAGAACTTAAGCTACTCAAAAGAATCCCTCACTGTAAATAACACCAGTAATGAAACCATCTTTTTGGCACAATCAAGTGTAGCATTATTTACTGCTAGCCAGTCCATGCTGATAATTATGTTAATTCCTTTCATAGGAATATAAATTAGATTGACCTTAGAGATCTTACCTTCAAACTAAATCTCTAACCTTAACAAGCTCTACTCGTAATACTGGAGGATCTTAAAGGTGTAGTTACTTTAATAAGCATTGGCAACTCTTGTAAAGATGATCTCAATCTATCTACACACTCCTTAGACACAAAGGAATGTGTGACACTAGAATCAAACAATGCCTCAACTTGATAACCATAAACAGAAATCATACTATGGATCAGATTTATAGATGCTCTTGCCTCTTCCTGTGTGACTACAAGTACCCATCCGGGTATGGTGGATCGCTGCTCAATCCCCTCAACTCTACCCTCTAGGCACTGCCTCATTAAGTGTCCCGACTTGCTATACTTAAAGCAACCCCAACATCTCCTCACATAAGATCAGTCGTAAATGTTGTACTGGGGTAAACTTCCTATGCTTAGTGTCAGTGTTGGTACATTATATTAGATGCCTGCCTCGAGGATTGTGGAGGCCCAATTCCCACACCTCCACTCCTCTAAATCGATCCTCTCTGGACTAGTCGAGACTAGAATCCTCTAGTAAAACCTTTTCTTCCTGATAAACCAAAACTACTAGAACTGTACCCAGGTTTCTTTAAAACTCCGCCTGTCAAACCAAATAAGGATGAGAGTCTTCCTAAACTATATTGTATCCTCTCTACCTTAGCCTCTCTACCACTTTGAGCAGCTACTCTCAACTGTGACACATGTCCTCGTATGTCATCACATCAAATAGGGCAATTTGCTATCTGTATTCGAGTCTGATCTTCTCTAACAATATTTTAGCTTTCCATTTTGTATCATTACTATGCTGGAGGCATATAGAATAGACAAACAAGTCATTGAATCTTCTAAAATTCTTCTTCATCTAGGTCTCCCTATCTGAACGCATGAAATTTCTCCTCTTTCTTTATCCCGAAAGAGAATAGGAAATACTGAACAAAGAAAATCTTCTTAAACACTACCCAAGTCAAATGAATACCAACTATAGGCCTTACAGATTCTCACAATCTCTTCGTAGCCCAACTAACTGCATCGTGGCCAAAATCACTTTTTTCCTTAGATGTACAGACCACAACTTCAAAGATGGTCTCTAACTACTCAATCTATAATTCTACATCCCCTTCTTTTATTCTGCTATTAAAAGTAGGTAGGCTAAATGAAACAAAAGTCTTCCAAGTTTGATTTATTAACGGATCAGTCCCAAGAACTTCTGGTCTGCTACCTGAACTTTAAGATAGTCTAGGTCTACTAGGTGCTTCTTCTTGTGTTAGTCTTCCTTAATTCTCAACCCTCTCCTCTTATTCTCTACCTCTTAGTATCGCATGTGATCCTAGACAATTTGCCTAATCTCTACTATCATGTTTCTCAGCTCTTCAAGCAAGTCATCACGCTTATCCCTTGATGTTGACTTAATCAGTTGAACTTTCAGCTCTTGATCCTCCTCATTTACCCTTTTAGAATGAGAACCCCTAGTAAGAATACCTCTCCTCATGATAAATATATCTTTCTCCCCTTTTAAGGATGAAAATAAGGAAAGAAAATGAGCATAAGGGAAAGAGTTGTGTAATGAATAATGATAAGTTGCCATATTTATAGATGAATGCAGTATACAAGCATAATAATCAGGTCTTAAAACTTGAGAAACTAATACTAAACTATTTCCCTCACATTAATCCAGTGTAAGGAGGGGTTAACTCATTCATCGCAACAAACTATTAAACTGTATTCAAGGAAAACTTATTTGAAAAGCTTAGAACCTAAGACTTCTTTAATCAAACTATTTGAAATCAACCTCAAATTACACATTGCACAGCGGAAGACACATACATGCATTAATCACACTGAACACATAATTCACCTCAAGAGAAACAAGTATAGAAAATGGGTAATGCGTAGCTGCATGCACTACATGCACCATGACATGTAGCACAGAGCAACTGACTCCCATTCTGTGCCATGCACCATAACATACATGACATATTTGAAATGGCTCATATGATAGTAATGTCTGCTGTCATATGATAGCTTGGAAGATAAACTTCCATCGTACGCCATTTTCATAGCCAATGTCTAATTGGAGTGATTTAAGTGCCCACACGAAGCTTATAACATATACTAGCTAATGGAACAAGTTTAGATCTCGATCTGATAGTCTAATCTAAAATTAGACACTCGAGAAAGTCACTTTTTCTTTGAAAACTTTTACCTTAAGTGCTTATTTCTCATTTTTTATCCCATTAGTCCACTTCAACCCTTAAACAAAGTCCAAAAGAACCACGTATACTTGATTGACACTACTAATCACATATACCACATCAATTGCCCGTTTTGGCCTCTCAATGCCACATTACACAATTGTAGACTTATATGAGGAATACACATACAACACATATTCACATATATATAACTAGACTTGTTCCACTTTCAACCCTTTGACTCTTACATATGGGGCTCTGCCTCACCATATGGTCAGGAATCACAACATAGTCGACTCTTCCAAATGAGGCTCTACCTCACCATTTGTGTTAAGTTCTCATATAACAACGCAATTCAAAATTAATACATAATCATCACATCAATTCAAATGTATATAAATGGAACAAGTTACATAACAACACAAACTTGCTTGAATAACATCTAGGCCTACCCACGTACCTTTTACTAAGGCACCCTCGGCGTGACGGAATACCATATACTTTTACAAGCAAGATTCACAACACAATTCATATACACATTCACTTATGCATCTTAATGGACAACTTTACTATCACAACTCATTATACATTCATTTATACAAATGGTAGCCATACCACTACCAAGTAAGGCTACTCTTTCCTCGCTTCCTTTCCCGGCCTTCTCGTGCTCTCTTCACTTGTGTTCAAAAGTAACAGAGTGAGATATACATCCCAATAACTTGGAGACAACCCCAATTATCGATTAGTAAGAAAAATCATAAACAAGCAATAAAGTAGTATATGTATCAATAAAAACAATATCATATGCATATACAAGAATTCATTCTCATTAATCTCATTATGCTCATGAAATGCATTCCTGGTTTCACTTAGTGAAGTAATCTTTACGCTCGGACAAGGAATAGGGCCTACCATACCACTACTCAAACCAAGTAATCCTCTTCGCATATGGGTAGACTCTTAGGTTCATCATGGTGAAGTTAAACTCTATACTCTAAATCATCAGGACTTCCTAGCTTTATATAAAGTAGGACCACGACCCCTTACCTTAGTTTAGGGTAACCTCATAGATCATTTCATATCCTAGGTCCATCGTGGCAAAGTCAAGCTCTATGCTTTAGATCATTAGGATTTTTCTCCTAAATCCGTTCTAGTAAAGTCAAGCTCTACATTTTGGATCATCAGGACTTCCTAGACCTCCTCACTGTAGGGCCGCATCCCCTCACTATAATCTAGGGTATTCTCGTAGATGTGATTCATGGCAATGCACAATCTCAAATTCATTTCAATCAATATTCACACACCCACCTACATATTCTCTCACAATGCTGCTACTCTATCAATTTACAACATAATGCACATAGTTATATAAAAATACTTGTAAATAATTTCACAAATAAACAAATAAAAGGGTTACTTTAGTTACCTTTGACCCTTGCTACTTAAAGTTACCAATCACACTAAGCTCTCAGGGGTATAGATTCCTATGAACAACTTCACAGATGCTCAATTTACATAATATAGTACCCCTCAGTCAATTCTCAACACTTCACATAAGCACTGATTTAGCTAAACCGAATCCCTCAACACATAAAATGATTCAATTAACACCTTTTAAATTTATACGTCTATTATTTATTGTTGTTAGCCCTATAGACTACTCAAACAATCATAAGAATCTCCTAACACATTCATTCACCCAATTTCACCATTTAAACTAACTTTTTGGCTATTTTAAGCCTAAATCCTCAAAACTTAATCATTCAACTCCATGCTAGTCACAAAACCTTAGTTCTATATTCAATAATCTATTTTAACCCTTTCTTTTATATTACAACACCTTAGAACTTCATGACTCAATTTCTCAACCGATGAAATTCAACAAAAATAGGGTAGAAATGAAGCTCGAGATTATATGATACTTACCTAGCAAGTTATTAATCGAAGCAGACTCCAAACCTCTAAATATGGCTTGCCCTAGCAGAGCTGAGCTTCTCTACATCTCTAGATGTGTTTTTCACTCTTTCACTTCTAATTTCACGAGCTAATAAAGTTAGCTTTAAGTGATCCCTAGACAATGTACCACGACGCATGCATCTTCTGCAACGGTGCATGGCACAGTGAGTTCAATCTTACTTATGCTCACGTGTTATACCCCATATTGTCTTTCTATCCTTCAATCCTATCAATATAATATCTAAACAATACAATCAATCCACTAATTACTAATTTACCCCTGATTAGCAACTAGTTCTAGGGATTGAAATTTAGGATGTTACACCTTTACCCTCTTCTCTCTTCTTTACTCAATTTTTCTTTGTTTTTCCTCCAAAACCCATAAGCTTTCATGTATTAATCAGGTCATTTTTTGTCCTGTATGCCACAACGCAGGCAGTGTTAGCCATGGCATGTGGCACAATAAGGAAAATCCTCACCTTGCACACATGCTTTATTCCAAAATGCAATCTCTTCACCCGTATTTATTCATTCAACATTCTAATGAGTTAAAGTATCAAACCTTCTTCCAAAATTTTAATCACTACTAATTACTAATTCACCCTTAATTAACAACTAGTTTCAAGATTAGAAAATCAAGATGTTATAGATAGAGTAGCAGTATTGTGAAAGAAATATGCAAGCAGGTGTGTGAGTGATGTTTGAAATATATGCAAAGAGGCATATGTATTTGCATCCACGAGTGTACCCAAGACTAGGGTAGGGGGTTGCGGCCCTACTCTATATAAGGCTAGAAAGTCCTAAAGTTTTTGAGCGTAGAGCTTACTCCTCTAGGAAAGACCTAGGAGAATATCCATAAGTGTATCCTAGAATAAGGTAGAGGGTCATAGCCCTACTCTGTGTAAAGCTAGGAAGTCCTAATACTCTAAGCATTTAGTATGCTCTACTAGTAGGGATTTAGGAGACCACCTGTAACATCCCAAAAAAAATTTCCTAGTATTTATTAACCTAATAAAGGGTAATTGTATAAATTTAAGTATAATTGGGTTTTAGAATAGTTAGAGACAGCTATTGGCTTTGAATTTAGCCTTTGAATTAGGTTTGAAAGTGAATTAAGTCACTTAGGCTTAAATTGTAGAGAGAAATTAGATTTTTAGCTCACAGTGCATTATACTGCAATATAAAAATTAACGCTGCAGCATAATTTCCTAAGCCAATTTTTTTTAATGCGAATCAATTTAAAAATAGAGAACTAGACTAGAAAACAGAGAGAATATGACCAAGAGAGTATTTTCTTTGTTAGAGCATCAACCTTTGGGCATTTTGGAAGTGTTTGAAGCGTGGTTTCACATAGGTATGCCTTCTTTATCTCTTCGTCTTCTCTCTACACATTTTAGAAGTAAGGTTGGGAGATGATGATTTTTGAATTTAAGGCTATGGGTCAGAACCCATTAGTTTAAATGGAACTAATAAGAGTTGTTTAAGTATTCTACATAAAGTTTAGAAGTTTTTATAAGGTTATAAGCTTGGCTCATCTATTTTGGATGAACCCTAGACCTCTAAAGTGTGATTTTAGATTGTTGGGTGTTATGTTAGTGATTATTTAAGTCAATGGAAGCTAAATGGAGCTAATGGGAGTTAAAAAACCTACTGGTTATGCTTAAGTGCAAGAGGTTGGAATTTTAGATAACTAAAGTGTTGATTCAGAAGTTGGAAGAGTGTTTATGATCATATTAATGATGATTGGTACAATTAATTATCAATTTATCATCTTGTGCACCATTTAAACTTGAATTTACATGTGGACGCTATGTGCGCTTTCAAGCTTAAATTGGATCATATAAGCTATTTAGTGAAAAATAAGGCTCTGGAAGTCATTTCACGTGTGGATAAAAAGTGTTCACACTTGAATTGGATTACAAAAGCTATTAAGTTAAATAAGGCTTCTAGATAAAGTTTCACGTGTGGATAGGAAGTCATTCACACTTGAATTGCACACTGAAACATTTTAAGGATGATTCACGCGTGTATACTAGTTTCATTCACGCATGTATTGGAGGGCTCCATTGCATAGAAATTTATAAATACAACTCAAAATCTAATAAATTATATAACGTTGGAAAGTTCTTGAAGTATAGTTTTCAATAAAAGAAGTCTTACACTTAAATTCAATGTAAATTTTGAGATATGATCAAAAGAGTGATCGAAGTTCAACTCTGAATACTATGCAGAATCAATATCTCAACATCAACTTCTAAAATTCTTATATTTCTCAATACAGCTCCGTTTTGAATAAATAAACTATCATTGCAAATTTGTTGAATTCTATTTTCAAATCAGATATGTTTCACATTAAAATGATCTGTATAGTAAGAGATATGATTAGAAACATGACTAAAGGTTAAATTTTATTTTCTACACAGTTCCCATTTCAAAGCTTAGGTTTCAAGTGTTCATAACTTTTTCAAGTTAACTCCTTCTTAAGTAAATAGATCAATTTTGAAGAACTTATGGAGTTAGTAATCAAAACATTGAAAACCTTGTGAGATATATATATATATATGATCAAGGACGAAAAATATGATTGTAGAAAAATATATCTCACTCTTTCTCTTAATAGTTAAAATACACGTTTTGATTTAAAATATCTTGAGCAAATATTTCATACCTAAATCAATGAGTTTAACATAAAGCCTTCTAGTCTAATAATATTGTACTTGTCAAGTCTAAGGCTTTCAAGGTGTATCCAAGTTTGTATGAATGTCATCATTCTTCTTAAGCTCTTTTTGGATCATCCTTCTCTTTATTTTTATGTTCTTCAATCATGAGTGTAGCATGAAAATGATGACTTCAACTTTCTTCCTCTTCATGGTTACTTTCATCTTCACTTTGGACAACCTTAAATGATATATTATGAACAAAATAGTTAGTCCAAGTATCAATTTGCATATATTCAAGTTATGAAGGATGATACTATAAACACTCTTGGATATAGAATCAATTTAAGATAAGAAAAAAATATGATAGTATAAAATAACTTTGATGTGCACAAATCATTTTTTCAAATCTCATATAATATGGAACAATATAAGTAAAAACACTTTAAAGTATTTGTTCAATAGTCTAGTTACCTATTATATATATATATATATGAAAACAATTAGGCATAACTATATAGTTAACTTTTCTATATTTGTCATCATCAAAATTTAAACTACATATAATGTCATAAGTCATTATGTCCAATAGGGTGTTTAAGTTCAGGTTCTGAGTTTTAAGCCTTCTAGTGGTGTAAGAGAGGGATTTTTTTTTATTTCAATTTTGCCTTTGTTTGGCTAAAATTACTATAAATAATATTCATGTTATTTAAACTTCTATCGTGTCAACCATAAAAAATATTCATATTATTCTTGACTCTTTTAAGTATGCCAAAATTTTACCAATAAATCTCATCATAAATTTATTAAGAAATTATCAAAACATCATACTCGTCTAATTCATACGCAATATTACTCTTACTCTTGCTCTTATATCCTTTTCCTTATTTTACTCACTTTCTCTTCCTCCACCTTCCACCACTAACGACCATTTTAACTCATTTAAGATGCTTAGAATATCTTATTATAAACCAAGATAGTTAGTTAAAGAATAATAAAGCTTAATCCTTCTTCACCCAGTTTATGCATATTATGAACACATAATTGATTCTAAACTTTAGAAGATCATAACTTGAGCTAGGAACATCTAATTGAAGAAATTAGGATTCTCTGGAAAGCTATATTCATGTACTATCTATTGTTAAAATTTCAAAGTCATTGGAGTCCATTTAGTCAAGGAAATTTATAAAATATCTGATCTGATACAAAGGATATAGAACTGTTTCATTACAGCTTTTCAAACCAAATTCAAAAATTTATAAAATATTATATAGAGTTCTAAAAATTACCATATTTGGATGAAAAAAACTTCTACATGTCCTATAAGTTCTTGCCAAATTTCAGATCAAAATTAAACCTTTAAGGCCATCAAGTGTAGACATTTGCTTTACTGCTCGTTTGGTTCTGTTTTGAAGGCTCAAATGCTTGAACTTATATTCTCTTGCAATTCCTTAATGCAAGCATATTTCTAACCATTCATACAATATATAAATCTGATTCCTTATTTAAGATTGGCCTTATAACTTAAAATGACCACTTGAATGACATTAACATACATTAAATCAATAATTCAAACTAAACCATATTAGCTCCTATGTTCCACTTTAAGCCATAATTCAAGTTTCTCATCACTTGGATTTCAAATCTTATTCATATATGACCTATTTAACCTCCAAAAAAATAATTTGAATCCTCATTATAAGTCAAGAGTTTAAATTTCTACACTTTATTCTCCATCTCCCTTTTTTTGCCTAAAATTTGGCCTTCAACAACAGGATCTTCTCATCAAAGTAATAACTTAACTAATCTATATAATTCTTAACTAACCTTGTTTATTATTAAATTCATCAAACAACCTTATAGGAATTCATCAAGAAATCCTTACTTTCAACTTGTAATATAGAAGATTTATACACTTCATAACTTTCACTGATAAAACTAACTACAATTGAAAAGATACTTGAGCTTGGTTGGGTCCAATCCAAAACATTTATATTAAAAACAATGCTAGATAAAAGAATGAATAGAATTAGGATCAAAGAGCACATGAACCTTATAAGAACAATCTATAATCATACTTGTGACTAAAATACAACAAATTAAAGCTTCTTGTCGAGCCAACACATGAATACCCCCACACAGGGCTCCTTTCCCTTGTCTTGGAATTGTAAAACATTGGGCACCTCCTTTTTAAGGAAGGGATTTAATCTTGCAAGCAATGCACTTTTAGCCAAGTGTATCCTCAAGATAGACTCTTGCGAGCTGGATAAGGTGGATGAGAGGCATAAAGGATGGTCAGGGATGGCACCACCTATTATATGATTATTTTTAATATACTTTTGACTTGTATAAATAGTATTCCCTTTTAAGAACTCATTTATGAACTAGTTTTCCAAAATATATTATTTATATAAATACATGTTGTGAAATGAAATTTTGCATTGGTGTGTTAGTATATCAGAATTTTCATTTATTACTAAGATGATAGATCTCATTTGTTACCCTTTACAATTTTCAAGTGAGGGTTTTGATAAGTCACAAGGGAAGGCATTGGAGAATTGAGTAATGATTCAATTATCTTGTTGGTATCACACATGTATGTTCGGTTTACACTTTATTTATTAACATTACATAGGAAAGTATATTTAAGTTACTATTTTATTCATTTTGAAACATTTAATAAATTATGGTAAATTGGGTCCTCCGAAATTCTTTTAGAGAGTTAATTTTATTTGATTTTAAGTTGAGCCTTGTTCTTTTTATTAAAGTTTCTTTTTTGTTTTTGTTTTATTTATGAAAAAATTATTGTAGGCTTGAAAGCTAGTATCTAATTGGCAAGTTTTTATTATTAATATATGACAATTATTTGTTCATAATAATAAGGGTGTTACAACGTGCCACAAAAAGTAATAATTTGGGTTCTTTATGGATCAAATGTGAACAATTGATATTTATTATTTTAAAAATTATAGGGTTAAAAGGTATTTTGACCATTAATTTTGATGGTTAATTTATTCAAAAATTATAGAAAATGACATAAAAATTCAAAAATTACAAATAAAAATCCTATAAAAATGATATCAATTAAATTATCTAAATTACAATAATTACCAAGAGACAAATATTATTTCTTATTATGTAAAAGAGTAAATTAAAATACCATTTTGGTCAACTACTTTGACAGGCCACCTGATGTTCACTTTAATATTTATTTTAATAACATCTTATTAAAATATTAACATTTTAATATTTAATATTTTTTATTAGTGTTATTGCCAGCAATAATTTCACCTAGTAATTGGTCAAAGTAGCTTGTCAAACTAGGATTTTAGTCTTTTGTATGTGTAAGAAATATTATTAGTGTTTTGAAATTTATTTATAAGTTAAGGGACTTAATTAATATCAATTTTCTTTTAGGGTTCTTTAATATAATTTTTTAGGTCTTTTCTTATAATTGTTTAAGTCAACTAACAATTAAACTTAACATTTTAACAGTGATAACAAAATTTCACCATTTGTTGAAGGGAATATTATACTACTAAAAATTTAGAATACCATACGCTCCTGCGTGAATAATTGAAGAGCAAAAGTAATTTTTAACCAAAAATTATAATGAGAATAGGAAAGGCAGAGAATAAAGTTTTTCTTTTTTTATGCTATTAACATTTTTTTTTCATTACTCTTTTCTCCAGACTGTAGTTGTGCATTGTTGCTAATTGTATAATATCGTTTGAAGTTATAATATATAATACTATCTCTATTTTTATTTTTAAGTCTTTTTCAACATATTTTACTAGAATTAAAAAATATCTTAAAACTCATAAACTTTCTCTAAAGATTTAATAAATTGCCAACTTTTTTCTTCTTAAATACATATACCTTAATAACATATTTTCTTTCACTCAAAATTTAATGGAAGATAAAAGAAAAAAATTGTAATGAAAATATAATTATATGCTCGTATTTATAAATAAAACTAAAATATCATTTTCTCTCTTTACTTTGAGGGAATATTTCTTTTAATGTGAAGTGAGAAAAGGAAAAGCATGTTGGAACTCTCAGGGCTCGTTTGGTTCACTTGAAGCATTTCAAAAGAAATGGAATTGGAAAATGATTTGGAAATAGAATTAGAAATAGAATTGGAAAATGTTAAGAGAAGCATGTTTGGCGGACTGGAAAAATATAATGGAATCTTGAAACAATTTTTATTTAACAAAATATTAAAAATAATAAAAGATAATATTATTACCCTTTTCTTCTAATAGCCTTGTCTCTTTCGTCCTCTCTCATCAATTTTACAGATCCAATCCATAGAAATCAAGCATAAATCATCATCAGTTTTACTGAGATGACGATTGGCGACACCATTGAGGTTAGGGATGACAGCAAGGTTGGGGACATTCAATGGAGGATGATGTTCGGACGATTGCAAGGAGCATCACCTTCAATGGCTTGGCTCCGATGACCCAAATCTACAGGTAGGAGGAGCAACTTCTACAACTGAACTCTTTGCCAGATGCAAGGAGTTGCTTCCATGGCTGAATCACATAGTCGAAGAAGAACACAGTAATGGAGAGAATAGAGAACAGTGCAAAGGTCGACAGAGGAGGGTGGAGCCAATGCTAGAAATTTGAAGGAGACAATTTTGAAGATCTGAAAGAGGTGACGGTAGTGTATGAAAATGTGAAGGAGATGGTGAACGTGGTTCACCAAGGAGATTTAAAAAAAAGTGAAGGACATTTTGGTCAGTAAAAATAATTTCCTAAGAAAATTATATTTTCCATGGGTTCAGCTTAGGAAATTAATTTCCACTCTCTTCCTTGAAAATCATTTCTGAAGAATTCAATTTGATGTTAACTAAATTTAAGAAAATGTGAAATTGCATTCTCTTTCCTTTTCCTGAGCCAAAATTCCATTGAACCAAACGGGTCCTTAGTGATCAGTCTTCAACACTCTCTCTCCCCCCCCCCTTCCTTTTTTTTTTTGGCATAAAATTTGCATAACCTACATCTAGCATTTTCACTATATGTATTAGGTTTCATGAATTTCTTTCTTTCTTTCTTTCATTGCTTTTACCAAATACTTCTTTCCCATATTTAGAACATTACACAAAACAAACGAAATTGGACACAATTTCTTAGGTATACTATTTCAACAATATCAAACATACAAAACAATTAACTGGCAAGCTCAATGCATGCATGTTGGATATGTGAAATAATATCCAATTTGTATATGCAATAACAACAACAACAACCAACCCCAAACCTGCATAAAGGAGGAAAGTTGTATTAAGTTCTCAACAACTAATGTAAAATTTTATTGAATCTCACGTAGATATTGACAAAATGAAATCTTTATATGTTTTGAAATAAATCCAATAAAGTCATGAAAGCATAAAAATATTACAAATACAAAGTAAAAAAAGCACCACCAATATTAGCAGGTGAGAAAACAGCATTACTTAGGATGTGCGAAATCCCTTACAATTTTAACAAAGTTTGTGATTGCAAAAACAACGACAATAATGGCCGCTACTGTTGCGGTGCCTCTCAAAAGGTCCGGGAAGTATACTGAAGATAACAGGGCAAGAGTTTTGTTATATTGGCTGTCGTAGTGCGTGTTCAATCTGTTTGAAACTGTGCCATAGCATGTGGAATTCAGAACAGTGTTTTTGCAAAGAATATTGATCAGCTGTGCCAACTCTTTGTCGCTCCCCAGATCATGAGTAATAACTTTGTCCTCAACCATCACATCTACATCTTCTTTACTGTGAATGAGATAACCAATGAGAGCAACATAACTGGAAACATAATGATGCTTAGAGTAGGAATATTGTTCAAAGACCATGAGGTTGCGTAGGACAGATTCTATGGAGTAGTCAACCCTCAATTCTGGGATTAGCAAACGAGCTTTGAGCCTCTTTTGCAAGAAGCCAAAGCAAATCAACCGATTCAAATATTCCTCTTTCTCGAACTTGACATCTGGCAAACATGTGTTTGAAACTTTCTCAAAAGTTATCCCTACCCCCTTCAACTTTGTCGCAGTCTTTATGATGGGAAGACGATCATTCTCATCCGGGGTCAAATCCTGGGGAATCATAAAATATCTAATTAAATCAGAGAAATGTTTTGGTTTGTCCCAGTGTTGCTTCAGCATAAGGATCATAAATTTCAAAGTAGTGTCGAGCAAGTTCAAGAAAACTCAGACAGGCCAATTCATTCTTTCGACTGGTGGGTACAACCTGATCATATAATGTATTCAAGCGATCAAATAGAATTTGATTTTCAAGTAATATCAAATCTCTCTCGAAGATCTTCTAATTGTAGAATTCTTAAATTGGAAATCATGATCAAGTTCTCCTTCCTTCTTTCTCAAGAAAAGCTCCATGATGAAAACAGCATCCGATAGCATCATGCGCACAAACCTTTTTGTCTCAAAATGAGTGTATTTTTCTGAGTAACACTTTCTTATTTGTTCTTCTTCCTCTTCAAGCCTAGCAGTGTATGATTCTAAATTCTGTCTGTCCTCATCTGAAGATAGTTTATCACGAAAATATCTGAAATACAAGTATTTTTGTTGTTCTATTGGCTCCAATTTTGGATTGTTATGATGAATTGGGCCAATTGAAATCAAATGAGGAGTGAAGGCACCTTTGTTTTGCTCCCTGAGATCTTCAGAAATCTTATAAATGCAACAATCTTGAGAGAAGTTCGTCACACTTGATTCATTGAGGATGTCCAAAATTATGTACTCGGAAGTACCATCCATTGAGTCGTGTTAGCAAAATTTTGATGATTCTGCATAATCATAGACATTGTGCTTTTTTCTGGTAAGTAATATTTTGTATTTAATTTATAGCGTTAATTGACTAAGCTTTTGTTGACACACAAAAATGTTATTCAAACTAATATATTAAACATGGATGCATGCATAAAATCATAGTATGATAAAATGAGTGAAAGTTAAAAAAAGTTAGAACATCGACTAATGAAACATAAATATGCAAACCTCGGAAGAAACGTCCTTGTACTTTTGCTCTTGTTGAAGCTGAAGTGCCAGGCTCCTCTGCACCAGCAATTCATCTACTTCACCCCGACACCTTACACGTATAAATTGAGTTCAATTACTAATTTTCAAATAAATTATTAGGTTGTTCGATTGTTTTTTTTCCCCCAACTTGTCCTCAAAGGGTCTAATTTGTCTACATCGAGGATCTGAAAGCAACATGCCAATGATCTCGTTAATTTAAACGAGTCAATATGTCTTGTTATCGGGACTTACGAGTTTTATAATGAAATACCATATTATCATTCATGTTCTGGTTATCTGGACTTATAAGTTTTATACTGAAATATCATATTATCATTCATGTTTGAAAGAAATAAGAATAGTTGAAGAATGAATATTCTAGGAAGGTACAACGAGGAGTTTCTGAGTCGCCATCTGAAGGTTTATATAGAACAAAATGAGATATCCAAATAAAATATCAAATTAATCTACAATAGTTATAATAAATGTGATCGGTTAGTCTAAACAAAATAAGAAATTACAATAAATGAAACTAATAAATCAATTATAGTGAGATCATTTTTAAAACCCTCCCAAAAAAATCAGTTGTTTGGCAGTGACAACAACAATAGTAAGAGCAAACATCAACTTTTGTATGACAAGGAGGTTTCAAAGAGAGAAAATATAAACAAACCATGTGCATAAATCATAAATCATTAATAAACAAAAGCTTGAAATCATTTTTGTAGAAGATGAATCAATTAGCAAACAAGTTTGAAGTGATTCTTAGGATGAATCCCTCTAAACAAGAAAATCAATATTCCCCGGCCAATAACAAAAATTCAAAAGTGATTCTCAAAGAAAATGAATCACTAGAAACAAAACTTGAAGGTGAAAACTCATGAGTGATACTTGAAGAAATGAATTACTGGAAAAAAAACCTCCAAGGTGATTCTTGAATAAATAAATCACTAGACGAAAAATCAAGGGTGATTTTCAAAATAATGGAACACTAGGCAAAAATGACTTCGAAGTGATTCTTGGAGAAATGAACTGTTAGGCAAAAAAAAAAAAAAAAAACTAAGAGTGATTCTTGCATAAGTAAATCACTAAGCGAATTTCACAAGGTGAACCAACAATGTTAGAACTAATAGAAACATCAAAATATTGAAAGCAAAACAAAGAGGGACGGCTAGAGGCTAGATTTTTACTAGAGAAAGCTCAAGCCCAAACAAACTATCAAAACTTCATTGACTAGCTAAGGTTCTGATACCATGAAAGAAATAAACATAGTCAAAGAAAGAATATTCCACAATATTAATCACCATTTGAGGTTTTATATAAAACAGAATGAGATATACTAATAAATATCAAATCAATCTAAGATTATTTTATAAATGTGATTGGTTACAAAACAAGAAATTATAATAAATGGAAATTATAAATTAATTGAAATTAAATAACATTTAACAGTCTTATTACAAGCAACTTTGAAATTATGTTGCTAATAGCTCTTAACTAGATTAAATGTATGTATATTTTTCAAACATTGTAAAAAAATGTTTTAATAGCATATATTTTTAATAGAAGGAGTTCAACATTATTTTAGGGTATACTTTCCCGTTATTTAGCCTTAGGATTTTGTACTTTGCATTCGGAGAGGATATTTGTGTAATTTAGGTCCCTATTTCTTCCTTGAGAGGATATTTCAAACATTGTAAGTTTGCAGCAGTTGCGTATGAGGAATTGTAAGTTCTGGCAAAGGAAAAAGAAAAAAGAAAAAAGAATTGTGAGTTGGTTTAAGGGTAATGGATTTAGCTAAGAAATTTAAAAGATATTTCTTGGTAATTATCACTAGAACAACAACAAAAAAGAACAATTCATTAATTTGATTCTTACAATATTAGATTTTGATTGGGTGTGAAAAGTGAAATGAATTGTAATCCTAAAATGTTAGATTTTAGTTGCATATATGGTAGGTGACATGACATCACGTGGTAGAGTGATGTGGCATCAAATAAAGTATTATTTCTTAAAAAATGTTTTGGTAGTGACAAATGTCGCCACTAAAAAGTTAAAGAGGAACATTACACAAAAAATGAGTTTAAGATGCTAAACGCTCTTGGACCTATAATTTAAGAGTTAATTTACTTTCACCCAATATATAATAATCTATAAATTTTAAACTACATTCATATATAAGAATGAACGTAGAGAGGGGGAGGAGGGTGGAAATGAAAAACATTCATGGGTAGATTTGAGAATTTTTTTTTTTTAAATGTCGTCATATTTGGGGAAAAAAGTTGAATGAAAAAGTTCTTTTTTTCCTAGATATAAAAAAAAAAACAAAAACAAGAAAGTTGAAGGGAAAAACATGGGTCCACGGGTTGTCTTCCCCTTGATTTCCTCTACTTCCAATTTTCTTTCCTTAAGTAAACTGGAAAAAAAAAAGTGGTTTTGCCTCTACTTTTCTCCTACACTTTTTTTTCCCTTCACTTTTCTCTTCTACTAAACACAAGATAAGATCTTTTAATTTTCGTGAAATTATAAATATATATATATATATATAATGTTTTTAAAACATAATTTTTTCTTTTTCTTAAAAGAAGTAAACTTCATGAAATTTACGAATTCTTAATTTTAGAATATCTATTCCCCAGATAGCTAGCATGCTAGTAGATCTGATCTAATATTGGATTGTAAGAAGGTTAATTAAAACAAATAAATGGCCAATTAGCCCTTACAATCGAGTACTAATAGTTTATTTTGTTTTAATAAAGTCCTTATAATTTGATCAATCAAATCCATTAGTCCCTAAGGTTAACATTATTAATGAATGATTAACTTTTCAAAAATGAAAACACTTAAAATTTATAGAACAATTGATTTAAGGGAAAATTATGTATAGGTCATGTGGAGCAGACTTGTTTGCAAATAAGTCCCACATAATTTAAAAACCCTGATTAGGTTCTTTGAGACTTAAGTGTAATTTGAAATTAAGGTACAAAGACAATACTGTCCTTACTTGTAATAAAACAATTGTAACTATTAGATAGGTGTAGTTGAAGTGATATGTGAAGTTTAAAATTTAGATATATACAGTTACAATTGTAAAAAGTTAAAGTGATAGTTATAAATTATTGATGAAGTAATTGTAAATAATTAGTGTTAAACTTTGTTAGTAACAAATGATCCATTTAACTATTAGATATATAAAGTTATAAATATAAAATATTGAAGTGATAGTTGTAAATTATTGATGAGGTAATTATATAAATTAATGGTAAACTTTGTTAGTAAAGCATGATTGATTTAAGTATTAGATCTATGTAATGTTATAGTTATAAAATGTTGAAGTGATAGTTGCAAAATTACTAATAAAGTAGTTGCATACAATTAGTATTAAACTTGTAACATGTGATTAATTTAACTATTAGATATGTGAAGTTACAATTGTAAAAAGTTAAAGTGATTGTTATAAATTATTCGTGGATTAGTTGTAAATTACTTGATTGGCATAATGCATTTTTATAGGGATATTATTGTCTTGGCATCTGAATTTTAAATTACACTCAAGTCACAAGAAATCTGACTATGCTTTTTGAATTTTTCCAGATTTGCTTGTAAATAAGTCTTCTCCATGAAACCTACATGTAATTTTCCCTTGATTTAATACTTTTAGCCAAAAAAGCAAAAAGAAAAATTTATTTAATGCAATGTTTAATTTTTGACAAAAAATGTGTGTTATTTAAAAAACATAACCTAATTATATAAATCTTCAATTCCAAATATCACCTAATTAATTCTAAAGTTATATAATATTTTAATAACAAATTAAAAATTCTTAATTTTATATTTTGAAAGTAAAAATTAAAGAATTTAAACCCTTGGCGATTAACATATTTAATCAATCAAACCATAAGGATTTAATGAAGATAAAATAAAATATAGGGACTTAATTTAAAATTGAGAAAAATTAGAGGGACCTACAGATTAATTTTCTTATTATCTTTTGAATTATGTACTCCCTCCGTCCCAAATTATAAAACACTTTTGAAGAAAATTTGTCATTCCAAAATATAAGACTCTTTGAAAAGATTAATGTTTCATTAAATAGGTTTATTCTAATATTACTCTTTCTCTCTCTATTTAATATTAATGAATTTAAGGTTATTAAATGAAAGGTATTTTTAAAAGTTTATATTTTTGCCTTAAAAGAAATAGATTAGTTAAGTGTATTTAATGATAGTTATTTGTATATAAATTTTTTAAAAAATATTTTATAATTTGAAACAGAGAGAGTGCTTAATTGATGGACCAAAAAAAAATCATTACGTAGTTAATTAAACGCATTAATTCCCTTTTGAACCAACTCAGTTACTTTTGCAATAATTATGGTTCTATATGCCAATACCGATCCACTGAACTTTTTCTCTCCCTATGTGTCTGTGTAAGAAAAAGATAATTCTGATATTTCCACAAACTAATTTAATCAATTATGCCATTCGGGGACGAACAGATCATTTTCATTTAAGTTTAGGAGCTCGCTCTCGGAAGAAATGCATGCCTAAATTATACATATATTCTCTTTGAAAATAACTATGATAAAATTAATTTACAAGTCTTTATAATTTTTCTCAATTTTAAATTGAATCCCTATAATTTATTTTGTTTTACTCCATTCCTTATAATTTGATTCACTAAATATGTTAGTCTTTGAATGTTAAAATTATTAATGAATAATTAAATTTTTGAAAACGACAACATGACTTTTGAAGTTTATAGAAATTTTAATTTAATACTTATGGCCAAAAAGAAAAACAATTGGTTAGATACAATGTTTACATTTTTTTTGTTAATTTTTTATGAAAACTCTAAATGTATAAAAATTATTTAGAAGACATAATTTAATTATATATTTTGAGTTATAAAAATTATGTAATTAATTGTAAAATTATATAATTTTTAATAAAAATACAAAAGTTCTTAATTATTTTTTAAAAAAATCAAGGATTTTAATTTTGAATGATTAACAAATCTAACAGATTAAATTGGAACGGTCTGATTAAAATAAAATGAATTAAAAACTTAATTTAAAATTAAGAAAAACTATAAGGACCTAATTATTAATTTTCTTTGTAACTATATATGCACAAACTTCTACAAGTCTCATGATTTGACAAAAATAGCCTAATAATAATGTTGATTTCTTCTATTAAAATTATCTCTCATAAAAATAATTTATTTCAATGATTTTTTATTTTATCTTAAAAAACTATCTACATTTAATTTAGAAAGAAAGACCAGTTAGTAACAAAGTTTAAAAATTTCTTATAAGACGGATCGATCATGATATGACTTCAATCCTTTATTATTTAATTACGTAAATTGGATTCACATAGCGATGCACATGCTGCTCTCTTTATAAATGAAAGTATTAACTTTTCATCACCAAGTCATCCATTTAATATTTATAGAAGCAGAAAACACTAGATTTAATGTTTGATTAGTAGCACGATGACATATATATATATATATATATATGTGTACTGCAAGAGATCTTAATTGTTAATCAAATATGATACTTAGTACACAAAAACTCATCGTAACAACAAAAAGCTATCACAACCTATTTTTGCCATAGAATCTGCCGTTTGCCAATTTGATTGTGGAAAATCTTTTGCGTTAGATTTGCAAATTTTCTATGACCAAAAAAAAAATGCTGAATCAAGGACAGATTTGCAGTGCAATGATTTTTTTCACCACTGTTAATTTTCGGTTTTTCTAAACTGTTGGACCCAAACTAATCCGGATGAAGCCAAAATGATATCTTTTTGGCAAAAGCTGTTGTTGCATTTTCAAAATTCAAACTAGAGACCTTTACAGGGTATGATATAACTCTTTTAGTAGTCGAACCAAAGGTCTTCAGTTGTTTTGTATCAATGTTATTAATTGTAAAGTTTTTCCCAATCTCTTAAAATATATATATATATATATATATAATTGTCCATTGATTACTTACAGTCCGTGAGCTTTGAGCATGTGCCGCTGACTACCTCGCCAAGCAAGCTGGTGCTGTCATGACAGTATTTCATGCATTTTCTTTTAAGCGGTGAGAGAATGTGGAATGAAAATTAGGGCAAATAAAGGGACGAAAGAAATAATTTTTCCCCCTAATGAACGGACAAAAATGGGGCATAGGGACAAGCGAGAACGTGCACATAAGCATCTGCTAAAATTACAAAACTCTAAACAATGAGAATCTTCAAAGGAGGAATCTTTTCACTAAAAAATTTTCAGGTCAATAGCCAAATTAAAGCAAAACAAATCATTTTATTGCATTTGGCTCTTCTTGATTATGAAGAGATAAGATCTATTGAAAACGGTATTGAAAAATGAAAAGGATTAATTATAGAAGTAAAGTCGTTAGGACCCGGCATCCACTTGTACAACTAAAGACTCGAGTTTATATGACAGTGGCTTATTCATGGTGAAGTCAGGAGTGGAATCGATTTTCCCCTCTTGGCCTGTGCGAGAAGGAATCATATGAAACGGTCCTCAAGTCAGATGAATAAACAAAACAAAAAGCTCTTATTGGCACAGTGTATATTCTGATGGATGTTAGTTTTTGTTTTATTTGTCTGGTAAATATGGAATTAATTCATTCAAAGAAACAAAGAGCTATAGGCTTTTAGTAAGCTGATAATGGTTAACGTTAAATTAATGATTGTTTGTTAAACATAGAGAAACATATATATGACAAGCTGGCGTGACGGGTAGATTATTTTTTAAAAAAAATTAAATAATGAAATAAAAATAATAAAACACTGAACCATTCAAAAAATGATTTAAATGATCAAGATCTGGTGTACACTTCTTAATTAGGAGATGAATAGCAGATCCATTTGCTTGTTGACAGTCAACCCCTTCTTTCTTTATTATTAATTAAAAAACTTAATTTTCTGATTTTAAATTAAATATACAAGTACAGAACGAAATCAATTGGCGTTTATTAGATTTCAAATATTTTCTCATATCTACAGATAATTACCAATTACAAAAAAGTCAAAATATCATCTAAAGAACCCTATAGTTTTTTATAGTAAAAAAACCCTTTATAATTTTGAAATATCATTGCACCCCTAGGACTTAACTAAAAGTGAGATTTAGATAGGAAAAGACCTGATTACCCTTGTCACTAATATCCTACAAGTTGTAATTGACATTGCCTATATATTGATAATCACTTGTTAATTATGTATAGTAACTTGTTAATATCTAAATGCTTTAATTTATTATATTTATACAGGAGTAAGACTTGTAAAATCAAGCTAGGGCTATCAATTTTTGTAACTTGTTCATGAACAAATGTCTGCTCATTAATTACGTATATGATAACTTGTCAATATCTAAATATTTTTTGTTTATACAAGATCAACACTTGTACAGTTAAATCAGGCTTCTCAATTTCGTAACTTGTTCGTGAATGAATGTCTTACTTCTTTGCCACTTCATAGAGCATTTTGGCCAAATGCTCATTTGTGTAAGCCTTTGATGAATAAGGTGCAAGTATTTCAAATTCAAACTGAGAAGGCTCTACCATCTTTCTCTTTCCCTTCTTTTTTCTCTTTGCTCTTGGGCTCAACCACAACCTCTTCATTAGCTTCTTTATCTGGAATCCAATCCTTGCCTTCCAAATGCATATTCATCTTTAGCAAGATAGCTTATTGAATTCTTGTGTATCCTCTTCCTTACCCTCCACATACTTGATGTGATACCTCTCAAGTATTTTGGATACAATGTGGGGGGTAAAATAATAGCCCCCTTCATTTTGTGAAGAATGAAATGACATAATTGGATTTCTTACCCTTGATGATCATAGGCATTATCCCTAGCTCTATCTCATTTAGCACACTAAAAGTAGTCCTCTTATTTACCATGAATCTTGCCACAATGTAGGCAAGAATTTAGTGCTTGAATGGTAGTAAGGTTGGTCTAAAAATATGCCCCTTCCTCACTCCCTCAGGCACTTTGTCTACCATGTATAGCTTTGTATCTTTTATTAAAGGTATAGTAGTTTTCCTCCTTTTAATTATTTGACACCTCATACTCTTTGAATTTTTTAGCATCCTCTTCATATACCAGTCCTAAGATGTCAGCTAGACTTCTAGGAGTGAAATACAAAGGCATGATACCTCTTAGTTTCTTCATCATATGTAAAGTTAAAATGAAATGCCTTGATTGCAACAGGTGAATAACTATCATTGATCTCTAGGAAACTTCAATAAGGCTTTAAATAGTCATCCATATTGAAATTATAGGCTAAGAAAAAAGCATTATAATTTACCTAGTGCCCTTGGACAATGATCTTGTCCTTGTATTTTTGATCATGCTTCATTATTTGCTTAGCTTTATCAAGTAGATTGTAGTCGTTCATCTTATGTTCTTTGTGTTGAGTAGGAGACATATTACTACCATCTTTAGCAGTCTCTTCATATCTTTCCTAAATAGTGCCCTCGAGTTCTTTCCTTGGGTTCTTGGGAACCTTCAATTGATTCACTTTGGGTGAAGATGATGAAATAACAACCTTCTTTACTTTCTCCTCAAACTCTTTTCCTTTTTCTAAAACCATCTGTTCGCCCTCCATCTTCTTAGAGTTTACCCCTAGGTATTCCTAATGAGGTGGAGAGTGAAACCCTTTTGAGCC
The DNA here is from genome assembly GCF_029017545.1 of Prosopis cineraria. Taxonomy (NCBI): domain Eukaryota; kingdom Viridiplantae; phylum Streptophyta; class Magnoliopsida; order Fabales; family Fabaceae; genus Prosopis; species Prosopis cineraria. The sequence goes on along the minus strand of NW_026555344.1, from coordinate 27,869,285 downwards.
TAATTTAGTCAAGTATAGGTACACTGGTAGTATAGTCATCATGAAATAACCTTCCTAATGATCATGCAATTTAGTAGGAGAGGTTATGAGATCAATCCTCAAGTCGATCATTGTAAAGGTATGGGATAGTGCATTACTATGTGCCCTCACCTAAGTAAATGGGCTCAAGAGTGTCCCACTCCCCCCATAACTCAGTGGTACATATGTTGCCTACTTCTTTACTAAGTAGGAGAGGTTATGGGATTAATTCTCAGGTCGACCATTAGGAAGGCTTTAGGATGGCTTACTATAGCATACCCTGTCCTGAGTAAATGGGCTTGAGAGGGTCCCACTCTTTACTCCACCAAGGATACCTGGGGATTACCCTTGATAAAGGGGGAGGGCAACCCCCATCATCCCCTTTCTTCACATTTGCATTCTTTGTTTTCACTATTCTGACTTATTAGGTGATAAAGGAGTACTCAAAGACTCAAATAGATATTTTTAGAGGTTTAATGGTGAGAAAAGTATTTGGGTTTGTTTTGAGTGAGTTTGAGATAGAGATTTGGAAAGGAATTATAGGTATTTCAAAATCACTCAGACAGAACATTTGAACCTTGTGAGAGTGCAACACGAGCTTGAGCTGTGGCCTAATGAGTACATACATGCATACATGCATACTTACATACATATATTTCACAAATCCACATGCATTCTAGAAATGTCCCACACATGTTTTAGAAAAAATCCCTTTTGTCAATAATCAATAGGAGTGACCTATCTAATCCATGCAAGTTTTAGAATCACAAGAAAAAATAACATAAAGAGCAATTAAAACATGCAAGCACAACATCTAATCTATATGAAAATTAAGATGATTAAGAACATAGATGTTATCAAATCCATGTCAATTTCAGTATGCTCCCTCATATGTTTTGGCCATTTGGGTAAACATGCTCTCATGTAGCCTCAATCACGTGTGTAAGCATTTCCATCCATGTATGTTTGAGTGTGTAACATCCTAAAAAATTAACCCTTGATTAGCTAAGTAAAATGAGGTTAATTAAGTAAATTAATGTAGTGTGTGGTTATAAAGAGATAATAAATGTTTTGGATTGTTGTTTCAACTCTAGGATTGAGCTCAGAGCAGAGTTGGGATACCTAGAACCTTAAAAAGAGAGGGAAATAAAACATGGAGATATGGCTCTATGCCATATGCCATGGTGTGTGCATGACATGCTACAATGCACGAGCCACTAAAACATGAAGCAAACATCTTTGTACCACATGCTGTAGTGCATATGTAAAGTGATAAGTCACTTACACTCCAAAATAATTAAGTTAACACTAATATAGTATTAGCGGCAACCTATGTCATTCTCTACTAAGGAGGCTAACTAAGGTTAATTAAGGCTAACTAGTAAACTAAACTAACCAAGGATTGATTAATTTTTACTAACTAAATTCATTGGACATATTTAATTAAAAACCTAATAATTAACTAATGGAATGGAATTGTGAGTGTTTAACCCTTTCTAAAGTAGAGTCCTCGAAGTTATGGGATGCTAGATTCCTTATCTATTCCTTTTAATTAGGCTTAGGTTAACTTATAGTCTCTTGACCCAAATTAAACCTTTTACACAATTTTGTAAAAGTTTGCCTTCCTAACCAATTCAATTAACCAAGTCCTTGCATAATTTTGTACAAGTCCTTAATCAATTTCTTAGTAAAGTGCAAAATGATCAAAATCTCTCTTAGTATTCCTCAAGTGCTGCTCGACCTATGGTATGTCAAATGTACAATTTTGCACACAATACATTTTATCAAACACTAACCAAACATATTTATGCCTAGCCAATATAAGACACATTCAACACAAATAAAAAATATATTTATATGAATTACAATGTATTGAAGAAAATTTTCAACAACTACACAAAGTGAAACTGAGTGAAAAAACACTAAAGCAACAAGTTAAATTTGTCATTAAAAACAAGATATAATAATGCTTCTAATTTTAAGAATAAGATTACATCAACTTAGGTTTAATGGGGAGTGGCTATAACCCTTAACCTTCCTTGAGATACTTTAAGACTCCTCTAGCATCCTTCTCTCCTAACACTCCTTGTAGATTTTGCCTCTAGTCATCTTGGAACCAACTTGAGTACAATCCTTCTACTATGGCTGAACCATACTCATGAACACCTTGAGGATTTTAAAGCCAAACCAAGAAAATGAAGTTTAGGGTTTAAAGAGTAAGGTGGAAGAAGAAGAATGGTGAAGTCAAATTAGGATTTTGATTGTTGGATCATGAGATATGAAGAAGAGAAGGTGAGATAGAGATGTAGAACATGAAGAACAATGAAAAGAATGAAGAAGGGTGGAGGCTAGAAAAATATTGAATGGAGGTGGAATGAATGATGAAAATAAAATTAGAGTAGTTTGATTTAAGTCTAGGGTGAGTGGGCCTAACTATAGTATTTAGCAAATGGGTGAAAAATGACCTAGGGTAATTTTATTCTTTACTAGAGTAAAATGGACAAAAATTTAGATGAAATTGGTCTAAAAATTGAATTAAATAAAGCTAAAGATAATGGGAAATTAATAGAGAGAGAGTGAGTGAAATCAAAATGTGGTATAATGTGTGCAAGACCACGCAAGGCTTGTACTTTCACCCTAAAACTCAAGTGTTTTGTCTCTTGACTCATCTAGCATTCCAATCTAATGGTCCTCATACACTAAATATAAGGTGTGTAACCCTACACAAACAAATGTGACACACAAGATCAAAGTTCAAAGCAAATGGATAATAATTTGCATTTTCAATTAAAATTAATTCCCAAATATGTGGCACAATGCAAATTAAATAATAAAAACTAATTTTGAAATTACAAAAGAGGTTAGGGGCGTGCAATTCAGCATAAAAAAATGTAAACCCACACATGCACTAAAATGACCTAGCCCAAGTGCAAGACAACAAGTCAACTCGAAACTTTAACTTTCTAAAATTGTCAACTTGTAAAATTAATTACTCTCAATTTAGAATGAATTTGAAAAATATAATTGGACTATTTTTCTTTTGGATTGATAATGCATCTTGAATAATTTTCTCAAAAGTCCAATTGTATGACCAAAATGCCCCTAATGTAAAAAATCCTACACATAGGCAATTTTTCACTATCAATGCAATAAGTGTGCAGTTTAGGCAAATATAACATGATTTTTGGTGAATAATAATAAGGAAAAGTGTGTGATAAATTTAACTTATCAATATGTCATGCATGGCGGCACATGGTAATGATTCTGCAGTCTTAAAGGTGAGAATTAGACAAAAAATAGGGAAGAAATAAAGGAGGAAATGAGGAGCATATAAGGAGCTCTGATAGGTCTTGGAGTTTTGAAGTACCTAAACACTAGAGGTAAGTCTCCCAAGCATTGATCTTCCTTCCTCTTTCATTTTTTCTTAAGTTTAGAAGTTAAGGTTTGCTAAAGAAGTTGATTTTCAGATTTATGGGGCTATGAATCTAGACTCATTGACTTCAATAGAGTTAATGGAAGTTGTTTAAGATATTTGAACCCCAGAAAAATCCATAAATACATTTTTATTAGTTGGGGATCATAAACATTCAAAAATTTCAATTAATAGGTTGTTAGAGGATACTTAATGCCATTAATGATGTATTGGGAGTTTAACAATGCTATTGGGAGCTAAAGGAAACTAATAATCCCTATAGGTATCCTTGTATCTGAGGAATTAGAGTTTTGAGTTTTAGAAACTTTGAATGTGATGTTGGAGATTATCCTAATGAGGATATTAATGATTGTTGATGTAATTTAATATAGATTAATCACAATTTGGCACCATTCAAGCTCTATGAAGTTTTGGAAGTGTGCATTTGAGGGGTAAACCTTTAACTTTTCAAAAGTTTGAGATAACATAAAAAATCTCTCTTATACTCTTGTGTGTTAATTAGTTACTTTGAACTATAAATTATAATTGAAACTTGTGTAATTGTTTACAATGCAATTGTGGCATGCTATAAATGAAAAGCACATATATTTAGCATAATTTATAAGTTGATTGATTTGCTAAAGGTATTGTAAAATGGGTAATATAATAGTTGGATAGCAAGTCATGTGGAGAAATGATTGAACTTAAGAGCAAATTGAAAAGTAAAATGATTGGTGGAGATTTTGTGATGTATTATATTGTGAAATTATATATATACATGTGAACATGTGATGTAAATATTAGGAGAATATGATCATTTGTGAGTGCATAACAATATGGAGTTTAATGATAAATTGTGATATGAGATTGTGATTAATAAGAAATCATGAGTATTATGATTACCCTTAGCAATGCCCACATTATGGAAATTTATACATGCTATGAAAATGTTCCACTTGCGTATGGCATGATCATATAAGGTGGGAGTTTGCCAAGGAAGAGGAGCAATGAGTTAAAATCCATATCGTATGGCCACCATTCAGAGCTTGATGGCTTGCCTAGATATATTTATATTTATATTTATCATCCTACTTGTTTGATAAGGGATTGTCCCATAGTTTATCAAGGAGCTTGAACCTAATCTATTTTTCCACTTGTTTAATAAGGAAACTAGTTTAGGGAGAATGTTATCCTATAGTGTGAAATTTAGGAAAAACTATGACCTACAAGTGAGTTAAGTAACCTAGATCGAGCAGCTTCTCATACATGAAAGGCTAGGGTAGTTTCATCACATGGAACGAGCTCAATGTGTAATAGCCCATAGTTTCATGTTGGAGATATAAAGAGGTTATAAAGGAGGTATGATCATAAATATTTTTATTAAGGGAACATGATTGTCTATATTGTGACCCTTATAAAGAAATCATGTGATATTACACTACTATAAAAAAAAAGCATATTGGACTGTTCTTTTAGCTTATATTGGACAGTTATAAACTATCCAATATGTTGCCATCATATATTTGTAAAATAAATATTAGACAGTTTAAAAACCCATCCAATATAGTATTCAAATTAGGGGTTTGGTAGAAAAGTAGAAAATTCATATATTGGATAGTCATCCCTATAATCGTCCAATATATATCTATTATTTGATGATTCTAGATGTAACTGTCCAATATAAGATCAAATATTGGACAGCCATTTACATAATCATCTAATATGTTTATAATATTGGACAGTTTTGTTAAATAACTATCCAATATATTACAATTTTTTTAAATATACAGACTGCATTTCTTGTAACCCTTTGCAATTGTACAATACAAATACAATGACTAGTCTAATATAAAATTATACTAAACTAAAAGCAATTATAGTAAGCTAACAAGTTTATTAATGTAACATCCTCAATTTTAAATCCAAATTAATTAAGCTTAAATAGACTAATTAAGTGTATCTATGAGGTGTGTGGCCAGAGAGGCCTAACGAGTGTGTTTGGTCTCGATTTCAATTCTAAACATGAGTCCAAAGGAGAATTGGGTCACCCAGGAATAGAAGAGGAAGAATTTCTAAAGGTAGTAATTTTGTGCCACGCGCCATAGCTTGTAGTTGGTCCGCTGCAGCGCATTGTGCATCCACCGCGATGCATGGTCAAATTTTTGCAGTATTAAGTCGCGAATCTAAAGTGAAAAAGAAAAGAGGAAACAAAAGAAAAAGAGAGAGTGGCAAAAAAGCTGAGCTAGGGCTTGAAGAAATTGATTATTGGAAGTAAATTGGAGCTCATAAACACCAAAGGTAAGCTTTCTAGCTTAAATCTTCCTCTCTTCTTCCATTTTCTTGATGGTAGAGGTTAGGGTTTGATTGTTGATGGTGATTTTTGGTCCATAGAAGTTATGGGCCCAAACCCATTGACTTAAATTGAGTTAATAGAAGTAGATTGAGATAAGTAAACTTGATATTTATGATTTTATAATGATTGGTGGTTGGAGGACATTAAATGTCTAAAATTCTCATAAATTTGGTGGTTGGGAATAATGTGGCTTCATTAATGCCTATTTATACTTAATGAACATAATTTATTAGAATTACATTATTAATTACTAAATTTTATTCTAATTTATTAAAATTAAATTTTTTAATAAATAATTTTCTTATTTATGTCTTAATTAATTTAACTTATTATAGTTATTTTTCAAATTAATTACATTTAAGCAATAAACAATTGAGTAATAATTTACTCTAACTAATTAATTAAATTAAATTATTTAATTTTTAACATTAATTAAATTAATTTACTTTAACTAATTACATTTATGGCGACAGTTAATCTTAGGATTGTAGTTATAAATGAAATATTTTAAGTATTTAATTATGAAAAAGCCACTTGCTCATATATTGCCACAGGTTTTTGAGAAACTGTGGTGAAAAATGTATCATTAAAATTCTATTTTGCACTAGTGAGTACACGGCTTCACAACTCAAACCAGTCTAGACTCTCTTCCCTTGGCCTGATCACTTTTCAATCTTGTAAACATGTAACGACAGGGGTGAGATAAAAATTTCAATAACAAAATATCTCACTCTTATTGACTATCACATGCAATAATATAAAAGTAAACATAGTATACCATTACAACCTCATAAAGTAGCATTTACATCATATCACATTTCATTTTCTACTTTTCATCAATCCTAAAGGATTCCATGCTATCTCAAGATATTTATCATATCACATAAAATACTAGCATGATCTCTACCAACCAAACCTCCAAATCACCCTGACACGAAGCCATAGGCTCATCTTAAACTAATATATGCTCTCATTAGTCTTGAGCTCACCTGCAGTGGTAGAATCATCCGGCCAAAGATGTTCTAACGCACAATACGGACTATGGTTTTCTTCCAATACACATAATGGGGCGTCGTTGACTCCAACCTATTTCACTAAGATACTAAGGAGTCTCTCATCTCCAATACAATACCTTAATAGGCACCCAGGAGATCTTCTCGAACATAGCACCTTTCAAGGCACTAAGGAGAATTATTTTTAACACCGCACCCTAACAAGGTACTAAGAAAACCTTACCATATAGTCTTTATCATCTCCTATACTCGGGTGAACTGCCATCACTCAGATTATGCTTTCTCGAACCATTTAAGGTTCCCTTTTCACAATTTACTTTTTCTTATACATAACATATATATATATATAGCACTTTACATTACAAAACACAATTTCAATGCTCGCTTCAACCAAAAGTCATTTCACACACACAATCACTCCGTGCCACAGAACATGGTCAATTCAAAATTAGTTCATGCATTACATAATATATTAACATACAGTTACAATAAATAGTCAAACAAAGGAAATTATTCGGTTACGTCAACCCTTCTATCACTAGAAAGGTTACCCGTGAATTTTCACTATCGTACAAGCTTATCTCAAGCTTCCTTTCTCTACCCACTCACCCAATATGCCAATTTGAACACATTTGGCACATTTTAGTCCATTGGTCTATTTTGACCAAAAACTCATTTTTACTATTTAGGGCTATATTCATCCGTAAACTCTTTTCCATTTATTCATTCTAAGTCCATAACTACCCAATTACCACTTTACATCACCTCAATCGGTCTTATTTCATTCAAGACAGATTTTCCCCTAACTTTCTCTCTCTAAAGGCCAAAATTAAGCCTCTGGGTTCAAAGCTTTATGTTCAGCTCTAAACTAGTCACAAAGCTCTAATCTAACGTCCAAGAACCTTTTTATTACTATTAGGCAAGAATCAAACCCCTCAAATTCCACTGATTCAATTTCCCTATAACTCATTTTTAGAGAAATTTGTACAGAATGGAAGGTAAGAGTTAAACGTAGCTTACCTGGCAAGTTACTGATCCGAATCACCTTCTACCGCTCCAAAATGACTTAACCTATCTTTCTCAGCCCTTCTCCTCTCTCTATTTCATGTGTTTCTCAAATTCTCTCCTCTGAAATTTTTGAAAATTCACGACTTATGAAGTGAATTTCTAGTCCATAAGCCATGGCGCATGCAGCACAAGTCGCGACGCGTGGCACAGTGAGATTTATTCTCACCACGCACACTTGCTTCGACCCGTAACGCACTCCTATCACCCATATTGCTCATATAACACATAAACAAGTCAAAATGCCAATTAATCATCCAAATCTCTAATCCCACTTTAATTTCCACTTCATCCTCGATTAACCTTTAAACTTAGGATTAAGAAATTCAGGATGTTATACAATGCACTATGGCACATGGCACTGAGGAACAAGCCACAGTGCACCCCTTATCCTTTACACTATTTTGTTATTTTCAACTTTTATGCAAATGCTTTGTTAAAAATTTGTATTTCATGCTCCCCTAAACTATTTTACTCTGATTTATGATTCATGAAAGTGTATTTAAGTGGTTTAAAGGTTTGAAAACTTGGGGTCCCACTTATATAACTTTTATAAACTTGATAATCTAGTAGGGTTATTCCTTTGATTACTTTAGTTTTTGAACAACATGTGGATTAGTAAGAGAAATCTCATAAAGTGTGTCTCTAATAAGTTGTTCTTTGGCAGTCTTATCCATGCAAGCATACATTCCATGTCCTCCTATGTTTCAAAGAGCATGTGTCAAGGTGAGCTATCTAGAAGTCCAATCAACATGAGTGATTACTCCAAATCACTTGTATTTGGGAGTCTGGCAGTTCTCACCTTCTCTGGACATTTAATCCTTACGAGCATTCCTTCTACTCCACATGACTTTTAGATAATCCATAAAATGTCCTTCGCTTGAATCAAATAAATGTAATACACGATAGTGCCTCACCCACAATAGTTTCCTATAAGAAATGACAACATACACAATAATGAGAACCAAACATTGAGGTCACCTATTATGTTGTTAATTACAACATGGATTTTAATCTATCCCTCTAGGGTGAACTCTTACCCATTCACAAATGATCATTCCAAGCCAATAATGATTATAACAAACTTTTTAACAATAAAATCCAACATCCATCATAGTCAAATCATTTGCATCAAAACATAAATACATATATATTGATTTTTCTTGAAAAATTATCAATTTACAAAACATTTTCAAAATCAAAGCATATCATTTTCACATATGAAAAAATCATTTACAATTTCACAAATCCCATAAACCAATCAAACAAGCATAGAAAGAGAACTAGGTTATTCGATTACCTCAAAACCATCAATTACCAAAATTTACCTCTTGTGTGTACGATTCATTCAAGCCTCTTTTTGCTCAAGAATACCAATTCAAGGTCAATCTACAATTATAACACCATTTCTTCATCAATGTATAAACATCAATTACTATAATCTTTGCTTACTTGAATTTCTCTAAACGTGTTATTCTTCTCTTTCTCTTGCAACTAAGATTATTTATATTATCCACTAGCTTAAACAAAGTACCATTAATTAGTCTAAAAATCACCCTAAGATAATTACATTACCCTTAAACCATCAATTTATGCATAGGTTTGGGTGGAAGCCACTATCACCACCATAATTCATCATATAAACCCTAAACATGGTACCTCATTGGAAACTTTTATAAACTTCAAATACATCAAAAGCCAATTTAATTGGTCAAAACCTTCCCAACTCGTATCAATTAACCATGAAAAATCCCAAAAACCCAAATGAAGACTAAGCTAGATAGATGGGAAAATATCATAAAGGAATTATCTTAGTGATTTCGAGCCTTAAACTACTTGCAAATATTGAGCTTAGTGTTCCATAGTAGAGTCGAAAGTGTCACCTTGCATTCTCTCTATCCTTGTTTCTATTTTATTCGTGTTCTTGTGATATGATTTTTGACATTATGCTGTGGCTTAATGGACCAAATTCCTATCTACTCATCACCAATTGGACCAAAATGACCCAAAAACCTCTTCTAGCCCAATTTCAAAGATAACAAACCATCCAATATGCCAAAATGTCATCCCCATATCATTCTCCATCATTAATCATCCTCAAATTATGAGTTTATCCTAGATTAATTTAATAAATCTTTTGTTAAATTTTTAGAATGTTACACTATTAATCCAAGCACCAAAATCTGTTTTCAATATATGAATGTAATTCCTTGTTTTCTTTCTATTATGGTAAGATGAAAAAACTTGGTGTTCCTTTATCCCTCTTATTTCCATTTAACCTCGCATGTTATTTCCAAAATCTATTTTGACAATCCAGATAGAATTCCAATTGATAGTATCATAGTATTTCTGAAGTGAGGCCTCATTAATAAGACTCTGGTTCTCAATCTTTGAGAGCAAAATTTAAAGATCCTTCCCCTATTGCAAGATTTTTTAATTCTGATTTACTTCAAGAAAATAAATGGGACATTACTAAATTAAGTAAGCTTGTAATGTAATTTATTGCTTGAAGAACCCAATGAGTTGTGCTCCCAACTAGAGCCAAAAATAAGGGCTAAGTCTAGTGTAAAGTCCTGTCTCATAATCGGGCTTTACCAGTCCACATCACGTAATCAATAAATTAGAATCAAAGTAATAGCCCTTTATTTATATTCAAATCACGGGATCTCAACTTTTTAAAACATATATTCAAATAAGAAGGCTAACGGAAGCGTAAACACATTCAAACGACTCAAAATACATATCATTCTCAACCCTGAAAATGGGCCATGTGTTGCGACATGTGGCACAGAGCCACATGCTCTATTTCTAATTGTGTTATGCCTCGCGGCGTGATATGCCATGTGCCATGACGTGCCAATCTAAAATTTTAGCAATCATTTATCAGCAACTAGTTCTTGGGATTGAAATTCAAGATGTTATGCCTAGAGACCCTATTTAAATAAGGGTTTGAGCTTTAGAAATTAATTTTTTTTTAAAGTAGCAAGGCTTGAGAGCCTAGCCCTAATAAGCCTTGTGAAAAAAGGCTAGAGTTCAAGTGACCCTTCGAGCCCTAATAAGCTTAGTTATCTTATACACACACACACACATACATACATATATTTGATTGATAATAACATAATTTGGTCAATATTTATTGTAAGTGATGAAGAAAAAGTTATATAGATAATTGACATTGAAACTCCACCTATATCTTTAACAAGTGGACCTACATTTGAGATATCTAATATTTTATTTTTAGATGATGATGAAGATGATTTAGATTTCATTAATGAAGATTTTAATTTTCATTTTAAATTTAAAATTTTGAATCTTTGTCAAATTGTATGTTAAATTTTATATGAGATTTTGATTTGTTTTATGTTAAATTTTAGAATATTCTGTTTAAATTAAAATGTTGAATTTGTTTTTGGGAAAAGAGGCCTTGAGGACCCGGTCTTAAGCCCTTTAAATAAGAACCAAGTCTTAGAATTAGGTTAAATTTTGGATAACTAAATTTTAGGGCCTGAGCTTTTAAGAGACGAGACTTTAAGAGCCTGACTCATTCTAATTCCACTTCTACCCCTAACAATTGGATACAATTTCATCATATTCTTTGAAATTAAACTAGATATTCTCAAATATTTTAATTCTTTTTTTTTTGTCGACACAAATATTTTAATTCATTCCTGTCCTGCCTTCCACACATTTTGTTTGCATTTAAATTGATGTATTTTTTTATTGCTTCCTCATACAAAAAATCAGGGAGATTAAAAGACCTTGTTGGAGACATGGAGCATAGCGCATTTTCCGAATCTCGAAGATTGAAACTATCGCCAAAAGTGTTGCCAATTTTAAAAGATCTTGTCCGCACTACTTTTGAGGTTTCCAAAATTTCAAGATTAGAGCAGTTCCTTGATTGTTGCAATATACTCCCCCCAATACTTATTTTAAAATATTTTTAACTATTTTACTGTAATTAAAAAATATTTTCTAATTCATTAAATCTGTTTTTAAATGAAATTTTTTTATTATTAATAAAAATAAGAAGACAAATATGCATAATATATGATGAACTAAAAATTTAAATTTATAATAAAAGTAAAATTAAAAAATGATAATAAATAATATTTTATGTGCCTTATATCCAAGATTAAAAAATTATTTTAGATGTTCAAAATTTCTTTAAACTTGTTCAATTTTTAAAAGTATAAATTTATATGTATAAAAAATAATAAAGTATCAGGCGCTTTTAGAATATTTATTAAATTAACTTAAAACTACAAATTTTAAAAAAGGTATATTGTTAAATAATTTTAAGTGTAAAGATTACTTATATATGCTTGGATTAAAAAAGGATGCAAGGTTTAAATAAAATAATAAAAAATATAACTTTAAATCCTTGTACTTTACTCGCATTTTGATATTGGTCTCTGTACTTTTTCTCAATGTTTTTGATCTGTATATTTTTATTTTTTATTGTTTTAAGTCCCTTCATGAAGAAAGTAGAAGAAACTTGAAAGGACCTAAAATAATAAAAAATAAAAGTATAGGAACCAAAAATATTGAAAATAAAATACAAGAATCAATAGCAAAATACGAGCGAAATATAAAAACTAAAAATTATATTTTTTCTAAAATAATTCATCAAAGCTAAAGAAGAAATTTCTTTTTTTAAAAAGTACACCACCCAGTGATTTTGAAAACGGCCAGGGTTGGTCTAGTAATTCCTTATTTAGTAAAACCGAGCATACAGTTTGCTCAAAAAAAAAAAAACCCAGTATACAGAAAAAACAAAAGAAAAACTTAATCGTTAAAAAAATAAATAAATAAATAAAACAAAACAAAACAAAACGAAAAACACCTAGAGATCCGCGTTGCCCAAATTCCATTACAATTTACAAATAAAACAAAAAAGTCACGTTCATAATACCCTAAAGGGAAAATATCATCTAAAGACCCGGTAGCTTTTTAAAAGTTAAGAGAGACCTTATAATTCTGAAAAATCACGTCATTCTTCTATTACCTAAGTGAAAATAAGATGTAAGGGGAAAAGACCTTATTACCCCTGTTAAGTGAACAGAAAACATAGCTGAATGAATATCTGTTTGTTATTAACATATGATTACTTGTCAATATTGAATGGTTGCTTGTTTACTTAAGACCAATACTCATACAATTATTACATGTCCTGTCAATTTTTCAAGTTATTCATGAATGAATGTGTATTTATTAGTTATAAGTGTTGGTCATAAATAAACAAGCAACTATTTAGATATTGACAAGTAATCATACATAAGTAATAAGCACATATTTTTTAATGAACAACTTAAAAAAAAATTACTAAAACATGTTTAATTGTATAAATATTAGTTTTGAATAAACAAACAACCACTTGAATTTTGACAAACAACTATACATAAGTAACAAGGTACCCATTTATTCATGAATAACTTAGAAAAAATATAGGACATGTAATAATTATACAATCATTGATCTGAATAAACAAGCAACTATTCAGGTATTGATTAGCACCGAGATATTATTAACAAGTGAATATTTGTTCAAATGTGTTTCACATTAACTTAATAGGGGTAATTAGGTCTTTTCATCCTAACTGTTAATCTTAGTTAAGTCTAGGGTGATAGTAATATTTCAGGCTTACAGTGGCCTTCGTTATTAAAAAGGTATAGGGGTCCTTAGGTAATATTATTCCCATTTTCAACAGCATAAAAATTTGAGCATTTAGTTTTCAAATTTTCTGCTAGCTGCCCCCACGACGGACCCACGTTCATGTTTGTAGCCAAAAGAAAATTATGCAAGATGACCCCAAGAAATATTAGTCCTCTCCCCTTAAAAAAAATTAATTTTGTCCAGCACCATAAAAAAAATCACTTGCCTCCTTAAAAAAATCCACTTATCCCAGTAAAATATTCATAACCTAAAATTTTATCTATGTATTGTAACCTTAAACAACAATAGTTTTGAAATGAAAAATTAATAATTTAGAAAAATTAATTTGCTTATAAAAAAATTTCTTACATGCAAAAGACTGAAAGAAGGTATATGTTTGAAATGAGAGCTGATAATATAAATTACTTCTCCCAAAGTACTAAGAGTGAATGGTAGATTATTTCTACCAATTTATTTATTTATTTTAATTATAAATTATGCCTCTATAATTCAATTTTCTAGGTCTGTCATTGTTCATGACTGACTTTGCTTTTTCAGCGTCCACAATTTTTCTTTTTTGAGTTGAAGGCAAATTTGCTATAAAATTTTTTTATTAGGTGCAACTAGTATCCTTAATTTTTAATTGGCTTAATGTTAAGTCCAGAAATTTAAAAATGGCACAATGTCACCCCATATTAAAGTTTGACTAATGTTGGCTTAGTCGAACAATTTTAACAAAAGTGAAAGAATAATTTTGTCTGGAAAATTGTTCTAATTAAATGAGTAATTTGTATCATAAACTTTAAATGAATGTAATATTTTTGGCTTATTAATGTTCAAATCAGAAGTAGAGGATTCAACAAATTGTTATTAATGTTAAAATTAAAAGAAGGATTCAACAAATCATTAAATGCAAGACTAACTTAATACAATAAACACGCTTCATGGACATGCTCCCAAGCAAAGTCAGGACGGGTCTTTATTTTACCCTTTGAGTAAATCCATACATGTGTTCATGAATAGGTCTAGGCATGTGCGGGCTTAATCATGAACAAATACAAATTTTCTCAAACTTGTCCATGGCACATGGACTAGCCCAAGGTGAGAGGGATGAATTAAAGGGATTTGGACTGAATATTTGTAGATCATGGTAATAAATAACAAGTAAAAATTCTGCAATTGACAACAACGTATGCAAATTTTGACAAGTCAATCTCTAGTTATTATAAATCGCATTTTTAAAATATATTTTCAAGTTACCTTAAAAAACTAATGTGTTAAGAGTTCTACAATATAATTAACATCAACTTTTGTACAAATTTTTACAAGTCAATATATAAATTTTGAGTAAATAAAGACTTGGAAGAAAATTATTTGGCAAGATTAGAATATTTTGTTGTTAACATCTGAACACTTAGTTGTAAGTAACAAAATAACATCTTGCATTTATCTCAGGGGTATTTTAGATTTTTTACATCGTAATATTTTTTCGCTAAGGTCTTTTGGGTTTGCAGAAGAATTTAAGAATTATAAGGGACCAAACTGCTATTATCTTCGTTGTGGGGCCGCTCAATGACATTCTCCCTCTTTCTTAAATTAATGTTTACGTCTTCACTTAGCCTGTCTCTTAAAAATCTATTGGCGTTGACTCTTTGGCTAAACAAATCTGCAGTGAGAAGCTGATGAAGCTCTTAGAAATCATTCATATTCAGGCAAGAATCGTCTTCCGCGGAAAGGTATGTACCAGCCCCCACTCTCTATCTTCTATATATTTATTCATCTAAATCTTTCCATCATCGACAAATCTTTTAATTTCTTGATACCACTTTGTGTATTTGATTCACCATCTTCAGCGTTTTCTCTTTAAAATGGAAAGACACACACACACACAGAGATTATAAAGACGAAGAACATTCTGTTCTGATCAGTGATAAATCTAATGAATCTTAAAGTCTGCCAGTGCAGGAGCGAAGTGGTAAAGGTTGTTTTTTCTTTCTTTCTTTCTTTTTTTTCCTGCTTTAACAAGTAATTGATTTTTAGAACCTATGTAAAATATGTATTCCATGTTATATGAAATAATATCCTTAATTCCTGCAAAAAAAAAAATGAGGAAGAAGTTAATGGTGAGGAAGTTGGACTATCTCATGGATAAAATAGTTTTTTTTTTTTTTTTTGCTCTCTATAAACCCTAGTAAGCGTTTGGGCACGAGGACCTCTAGAAGAATACTTTGGTGATGAACTATAGATTTTACCATCTTAAAGTTTTGCTCCATTTACTTTTTGTTCACCAGAAGCTTTTTTTGCCTAGGCAAGTTTCTTGTGCATAATAGAGGAATTTGAAGAGTTTGAATACCGAAGGCTTTCCTAGCTTTAGTTCTCTACTTCTGTTTCTAATAAAGCTATGGATTAAAGGTAAATTTGCCCTTAAACTATAAGATCAAGAGTGTGGTCTAAAACCTTAAACTCATTTTTTGTATAATATTTTCTTTTAACATTTTAAAATAGTACAATATTGTTTCTACCATTAATAAATATTAATTTTGATCATTAATCGATAAGAAAATTACAGAAAATGATCTTAAAATTTACAGGGAATGACCAAGAATTTTTTTGATCATTTTCTGTAATTTTTTATATCCCTATATCTAATTTTTGGCATTTTTTATAATTTTTTTAGTTTTTTTTATAATTTTTTAATTAACTAATGGTTAAAATTAACATTTGTTAAAGATAAGAATAATATTATACCTTTTTAAAATATTAAAGGAAAATATTGCACTAAAAACTATTTTCAAATTCCAGACACTTTGAATCCATAATTTAGAGGCAAATTTATCATTTAATCCTAATACAATTTTGTCACAAGTCAGAAACAATAAATATTCATTCTCTTACATTTTCCCTTTTATAAATAAATTTTCCATTACTAAGGGCCTACTTCGAAGAAGAAAATTAAAATGAGGCTACAATGTTGTAGGCTATGATTTTCTACAATTATTCCTGTGTTATACAATTTTATTTGATAATATAGATCGTTTCATTGACTTCGCATAATTTACGGAAAAATTTGTCAAGTTTATGTTATTGTATCCATTCTGTATAGACTAATTGTAATTTATTTTTGGCTACATGACCTCCATTTATATACTTCTCCATATTTAGGGCATATCGACTGCACCTGATGTATGCCTCAAAAACGAAACACAATCGACCCGATACTTCACAGCCTGGAGGTTAGTATTATGATTTTCTTTGACTTAAGGTTTATGCTTAGTTTTAACAAATCTTAAGAATGTTTTCTCACTTGTATATATAGAACCTTCTAGCACTCTGTTTTGATTGTTAAAAACAGAGGTTACTTTTATGTGGAGGCCAGTTTTTTGACGAACGACAGTAACTAAGATTGTCAGACTTCTTTTTTTTTTAAAAAAAAAAAGAAGTTAAAAAAAAAGATGTAGGGAACTAGGTAATTATAATTAGGAAAAATATAACTTTATATCTCTGCACTACTTTACTTGAGTTTTGTTATAGGTCTTTACATTTTTTTATTTTTTATATTTCAGATCTCTACATTTTTCTTCAACTGCATCTTAGTTCCCTATAACACCACTCGTTGAGAGACCTAAGATGTAGATTGAAAAAAGTAGAGACCTAGAATACTGAAAAAAATAAAAGGATTTATAACAAAATTTGAACGAAGTATGAGAACCCAATGTTATGTTTTGCCTTTTAATTATAAAGGGGTGCAATATTGTGCCCTCAAACATTTTAAAATAAATACAATGTTATCCTAATCAAGATTAGGATGCCATGTGCTCTTCTGCAAATAACTGAATGCTAAAAAATATTCTTTAATCCCATAAGAATAATATTGCCTTTGGTCCACAATATAGGAAGTAACATATCATTTTTTTTTTGGTTAAAAGAAGTTTAGATAAATTGAGTCTCAAAAGACTACCACGATCAGGACATGCTTTCAAGCTCAATAAGCATTTATAGAAATACTTATAAATTAATTACCAATAAGGTCCTCATATTAGCAATTGAATTTAATCTCAAAATTTTGTATATTATGGGCCAAATTCTTATTAAGTTGACTAATTGAAACACCTGTAAGGCTGTAACGAAACATTTTACACTGTTTTGGGATTCCAAAAGCCATTTCTACGACAAATGACAATGGGCTTGAAGGTTGTTGCTTTACCAAAAGTAGAAAGTTTGACAAAATACAGGGCCTAACCCTTTTAGTCATCCAAATGATTAATATAAATTGATAATGAAAGAATATTAAAATAAATAATAAACTAAATATAAGGAGTTGAGTTAGAGTCTTACTAGATCCGAGTATAGCAAAATCTACCTAACTACCCACATGAGTTTAGACTATTAGAGTCTAGACTATGATGCACAACAAATGCACTGAATAGAGAGAGAGAGAGAGAGAAGAAGAAGAACAAACTAGAGAACTATTCATTCTGAGATGTATTCTACCTCCAGCCACTTTTCTCTATTTAGAGTGGAGGGAGGCCACCTCCGAAAAGGAAAATCTAACCAGTAATAATTCACTTCATTATGAAGGGAATAAATTGATTTGAATAGTCACCATTATTGTGGAGGATTACTTTTCCTTTTGGAATTCAATCAAAAATTCTTTAAATTAATTTCAGATTCTGATCAACTCATCATTACCAAATTTATGTCAAATCTCACTAATGGCTCATTAAGGGCGGATTTTATGCAACTTCTAATAGATAATATGTTATCTAGTATTTTAAGTTCCAAAACACAGCCATGTGCCACAACTTATAAGGAGCCCTCTATGGCTATCTCATACCTTCCCTTGCATCTGAAGTTCTGCCGCCTTTGAAAATGGTAAATTGATATGATGCAATCAAATTCTAGTAACATTTGGCACTTAATTTATCATACATTAGCAAACAAGTAACACCACAAAAGTATAAAATGAAGTAAACCCATTAGTTCGTAACAAATCCTTTCTTGCACAAGCATTTGAGGCCAGTTCAAACTTAGTTTACAAACATTTTCTCAAATTCTTAAATAAATCAATCATACAAAAACTCATACAAGTGATGCATAACTTTAACCGTGCCTTATGTCTCCCTTCTAACTAGGTCTCACGAGCTAAACTCTTAATCCGATGATACACCTAGCCAAAAGTACTTGTAGCCCACATAACTATACTCCTCTTCTAAAAGGAAGTGCTTTATGTGCTAATTCCCAAACAAGGGGAAAAGGCCTTACAGAAGCTATCAACTATTTATTGAGTGATGGCATACCATGTGATAATGTACAAAAATACTTATAAGATATCCTGTTATTTCAAACACATCCCCTATAGAGCACTACTATAACATACAAGATCTATGTATTGGCATACTTGAAAAGGATCTGCTATAAAAAAATTGCCTTTTAGTGGTGACTTTTGTCACCATTGAAAACTGAAAAGTCGCTGTTGAAAAAGTTGCCACAATGTCATCGCAAGAACTCTTATTGCTGATTCTATCTACGACGACAATAAAAGTCGCTTCTAAAAGTTGAGAATCGGCAGCGACAAATGTTGCGGTAAAAAAGAATATTTGTCGCTGCAGAAAGATGATCGCTACTGAAAGTTGAGAATAAATGGTGACAAATGTCGCTATAAAAACCACACATCAATGGCGACTATTCAGTCATCACTGAATGTTAAGAATTAGTCATGTCACCAATTTATATTTTCATTTCATAGGTTGTGTCCTCCAAGGTTTAAACCCATGACTTCCTCTTTTTGTGTCCCACTATTTTGCCACTGAGCTAGAATGAACCTATAGTCTATTATTGCATAAATATATATATATATATATTATTAAACTACACAAACACACATATATCTTAAAGATTAAATATTATAAAATATCATTACTATCATTAAATACTTTAATTTAATTCTTTTAATTTATTAAAATTGGAAATTATACTATTTATTTTGTCTAAAGTAAACTATAAATATAATTGCACTACTACAAAAAAAGGAATAAATAATGATTATTTTAGCCCATAAATGATGGTTAATATGCATCATTTATATGGCTGACATTTAAAGTTCTTCTAATAAATAATAGTTATAAAACTATCATTTAAAATAAAATTTTGACAAAAGGCTAGGCCATGTGAGATAATAAATTTATTTACTTGTAATTTAAAGTCACAATACAAGACAATATATGACAGGTAATAATTTACCCGTCATTTAAAGTGACAATAAATGATGAGTAAATTATTTACCCATCATATATTGTCATATAAATGACATTTATTTATATGGTTGTTTTTAAAATACAGGAGCTATTTTTATACTAGCTCTCTATAAAAAGAAATTAAAATAGCAGCAGACAACCATTCTAGATTTGAGTATCAACAAAATTTATTGTATCCAATTTTAAAATTAATCAATAAACATTTCTTAACTAATCTATATCAAGCAAACAAATGTAATTATATAAAGTAAAATATTTTTAAAAATAAACTACCTATTAAAAATATAAACATCATAGCTACTTCTTTGAGGTAGTTCTATTGATCTTCTTTTTATGAGGTCCACACTTGAAAAATGTATTGACACCATTCTTTAATTACCTCATTTATCTCTGCATTCCTGAACTCTTCAACATAAGAATCATCATAGTACTGCAACATATAAATGATTCACCATAAATTAATTGTAATACATTAAATTTTTTTTATAATTTAAAAGCTAATATTGTTAACATACCATCTCAAGAATTATGCTCTTGTTATAGATAATGATATCCTTCATGGACCTCATGTTGCAAAATCCACAATCCAAGCTATTTTTCTTTTGCCTTGGAGACTAAAAATTGAAGAATCGATGAATATGTATTAATGTAGTACATTTCAATTTAATAAATTATTACAATTACCTTTATTATATTCCAAGTGTAGGCCACATCCAAATTTATAAAGGACCTTGGAATTGATTATTTTGTGTTAGTGCAGTATAACACAATTGTCCTAAAAAAATAGTAAAAAATGTTAGTTTGAAATTTAAATAAACAAATAAATATGTGAAATACTTTATGCACTAACGTATTAATCAACTCCAATAAAATTTGTCTATTCCCCGGTTGCCCTCCAAGAGAATAGAGATAATATATCTTTGGAGTATTGCCGAATGGTTCGGTAGCGATCAACATCCAATGGTTCCTAATAGTATTAACAAGTGTTGCAAAATCATAATTAATTGATTAAATTTAAAATTAAAAAATTATTAAGATAAGTGAGAAGTACGTTACCCTTGACAGTATGGTATTATGAATAATGTTCCCTTTCGAGCCCTTGCTTTGAAATATTTGCTTAATGCCTTTGCTTGTTCTAAAATTTTGTTACTTTTAATTAAGGCATGTGCATCCACTTCATGAGGACTAACAAAGATGAACTTCGTTTGTAAATTGAAAGAGACAACAAATTTTGCACATAAGCACCTATTATAAATATTACAAAAGGATTAATTTATATTTAAAATATTAACTATTCATATATGGAAAAAAATTACCATATGTAGAAGTTGAGAACAGTAAGATTGGTCATATCATGTTGAAACACTTTATCAATAACATAAAGCGAAAGCATATCATATCAGACTTTGCCATATATATCAGTCTCAAATAGGATTTTCAAGACTGGAGGATTAGACCTATGAATTGTTGCATACGCATGGAGTATATTTTTTTGTTAGCTTGGCAATTGAGGCTCTTTTTCAAGCATGGTTTTATGGGAGACTGCCTTTTTCGAGGAGAGCCTAGATTAGGGTATTATCTTTTTCTTGGATTGTGCATCTTTACTATTTTTTTTAGACTTGGCATCCTAACTTGACTAGCTTGCCATCTAACAAAACTACTCATCACCTCTCCAATAATCACTGCATCCTCAGTGGGAATAGGTAGCGGATAGTTTATGTCTTTTGGCACATCAATAGCAACGTGTACATGGGACGCAAGCAAAGGCATATTATGTAGCATGTCTCCTGACAAATTAAATACCCGACCAGTAGCAACCACATGAAAATTCAGGATATTTGCCAACAACTCACATATACTCTCACCCTATATTAATAAGTAATATACTATATTAAAGTTATGGAAAATAGAAATAGTGAAACATAAGTGAAATAAATTAATAATATTTTACTTAGGGAGATTTTTAACAGGCTGCATTACACTGTAACTACATTTCTTGATGGGACTAATATGAAACTCTGCCTCCTGCCTCTCCTCGTCCTTTAGCAAAGCTTCAATCATATCCCGTTGCCTAGATAGCTCCTCTTTCAAGGTGGCAATCTTAGCCCATGCACCCACATTCTCTGTTGACCTTGCCTTCTTTTGTGACCCGAATATTTATTTTTTTGAAACATCGAAGCCACATCCCCTAACTCAACTAGCGTGTATGGGATTACCCAATGTCTTGCCCAAGACATCATCATTAGGTGTGCAATATATAGTAAGAAAGTTACATTAGTTGATTAAGTATAAAAGAAACGTTAAGTTAATGTACTTACACACTTGTCAGCAAGCTCCTAAACACATTCATCAATAATGTTTCCTTCTTTATTGGTTCGACCTTCTATGAAGAGTCTGTGACCTGAAATTGAGCTGCCCCTAAACTCTCACTCAATCTATAAATTTAAATAAATTTGAATGTCAGTATAGTACATATATCCATGAAATAAGCTAAAATTATATAGTATACATATTAACATACTAGCTATTGCTCAATTCTTGCATATCCTATGCGCCCCATCTTGTAAGGGTATAGATCTTTTCATACAACTCTTTTCTTTTCTGGCTCAACTTTTGTGCAAAACACATAGAATCAAATCAATAAAACTAAATATATTGACAATAATAAAAATTAATTCATCTCATTGTTCTTACTTGAAATTGTCTCTCGAGACGTTGAGCAACAAATTCATCCTAATGTTCTTGTAAAACTACTACCCTTATCAAGTCGGGGACCTCAGTACTAATATTTCCTCTTGATTTTTTAATGATTTTGCTCCCACAAAATATCAAAATGTCCGCATTTCCTTTCCAACTTGTTGGATGAAAAATTTTATCTGACTAACATCAATTGCAAACACTGACTGTAAACTAAGACAATTAATTAGATTTTTGGTCAAGTAATTTCCATAACCACAACGATGTGAGTAAACTATTTTACCTCTACTTGCTTTTAAATATAATTTTTCGTAGCTAGACTAACATCGTTCCAATGCCTAATTGTAATCGGCACATTTGCTTTTGCCACAACTCTTATATAGCTAATGAATTTATTTTATTGGTCTTGATAGGTTGACCTTTGAAATTTCATTCAACTTCATATTTCTGTCCAGCAGCCCTTCTTCTTTTCACCTCGGCCATTAATGTCAATCCTCTTTTTATATAATTTACTTCTGCTGAATTTATTGGTCATTCATGTCCATCGCTAGGACTAGCAACTACTAGGTCCACTAAGACCAATACCCCTTTGAGAAGCCATTTACCTATAAAAGTAGAAAAAATAAATAATAAATAACAATATAAAAAATAAAGCACATAATAAGTAATTTATAGATTTAAGGTAAATCACACATTATAAAACAAATATAGCACATAATAAAAAATAATAAAAAATTAAATCACACAAAACAAGTAACCTATAGGTTTTAAATTGTTCTTTTTCTTTTCTTGTTCGTTCCTTATCTTTGCTCTCCTTTTTTCGATGAATGCTTTTACCTCTTTTCTTTGAAATCCGAATACCTTCATTGTGATTATTTCTCATATAAAAGGCTTCATCCTCAATGAGGTAACTTTCAAATGATGTCCCTATAATGGATCATCTTCAACTATTAAGATCATTTATATCTTCATTTATTTTACTACTTAATAAAATGATAGACCAATTTACTTTAGCCAGATCAGGAACAAAGAACACTTGTTGAGCTTGTGAAACCAAAATAAAAGGCTCATCTTTATAACCTTCTCTATTAAGATCCACTATTAAGAACCCCAACTTATCAACTTTAAGACTATTTTATGATCAATCCACTTATAACCAAAAATTAATACTTGAAATTTGATATAATGTAATTCCCAAATATGCCCAATTACTCCAAAGTATGACATTTTTGCATACAAGGAATTTTTATTTTTAGTATTAGATATATGCATTTCTTGAGCTATAAGAGTTACACCACTATTTTGCATTATGCTCCGATTATCTTGCTTGTTAGTATAAAATGTGTACCCATTAATGAAATAGCCAATGAAGGAAAGAACTTGTTTATTTGGACCTCTTGCCAACCATTTTATTTTTCAAAAACTAAATCAGGATCGGCAGTCAACTTCTCAAGAATGAGCTATTTTAGCCAGATTGTAAAACTCTTATTATTCTTGTTTGCATGCTAAATGTCTTATCTATTAGGGTTATCTCGCTTAAGCTCGGTCATGTGCATCTCTACATACTCCTCAACCTCTATAGAGTTGTATAGTACATATAAATGTGCTTGTTTCCATTGTAAGTTGGAGATTATATCTACTTTATTGCCCATAATTCCTTCTCCATAAGTTCTACCATCATGCCAAGAAGTTGGAAGACCAATATAATTGACATTTGATAAGTACTCAGTATAAAATTCAACTACCTCAATGTATCGTTCAACGATACAACCTTCAAGCTGACTCCAATTTTTCACATGTCCTTTTAGTATTTTCATGTAACGCTTAAATGGATACATCCATCTCAAAAAAAATTGGGCCACACATTGTATCTCTCTAACCAAGTGAATAATGAGGTGCATTATTATATCGAGGCAGAAAATACATTTCAAATTCACACAAGATTAACACAATTTGGCTTTGCAATCTTGAAAATTTTGTTAGGTCAATCACTTTACTACATATAGACTTGAAGAAGAAACACAATTTTATGGTTATGCCTCGAATCGTATTGGGTAAAATAGAACGTATCGCCACTAGAATAAAATTTTCCATCAACACATGACAATCATGCAATTTTAAACTCTTCAACTTCAAATCCTTTAATGACATAAGGTCCTTACTATTTGAAGAGTATCCTTTTAAAACTTTAATAATAGCAAGTGACTCACAAAAAGTATTCTTTTCTTTTCTAGATAGTGTATGAGTTGCTACACGAAGAAATGTGCGACTTCCTTTCTCTTGTGGAGCCAACTCTTCCCTTATCCCTATAGAAATCATATCAAATCTTGCCTTAATGCCATCTTCAGTCTTTCCCAGAATATAAAGTAATGTGCCAATTAAACTATCGCACACATTTTTCTCAATGTACATCACATCAAGAAAATGTCTCACATATAAGAATTGTTAATATGGTAGGTTAAAACAAATAGATTTTCTTCCATCCACATGTACTAAGATGCTTTATAAAAGGTTTGCCAAACTTGATATTCAAATTCTTCACCTTATCAAAATGTTATTCACTTGTCAATGTCAAAGGTGCCTTACTTTCTCCTGAATTCCCATTGAAAGCTTTTTTTAGGCGCCGATAATAATGATCAGGATGAAATCATCTACGACTAATCTCACTAAATGTATGCCCTCTTCACAAATAGGACATCTGAGTTTTCCTTCAATAATATACCTTGACAAATTACCATATGCTGGAAAATCATTGATTGTGCCAAACAACAATGCTCTTAAATTGAACCTTTCTTCTCTATATCCATCATATACCTCAACACCGTGCTCCCACAACAATTTCAAATCTTAAATTAATGGAGTTAAATATATGTCTATGTCATTTCCTGGCTGTTTTGGCCCTGAAATTAAAATGGATAGCATCATATATTTTTCCTTCATACATAACCATGGAGGTAAGTTGTAAATTACCAAGATAACTGACCATATACTGTGAGTGCTACTTTGAAGCCCGTGTGGATTCATTCCATCAGTTGATAATACGAGTCAAAGGTTTCTATCTTTTGCTCCAAAGTCAAGGTAATTGAGATCAATTTTTTTCATTGAGAAAAGTTAGCTGGATGTCGAAGCTTCCCATCTTTGATCTGTTCATCTGCATGCCATGTCAAATTTTTTGCATCCTTTGCACTACTGTATAAAGAGGATTTTAATAGAAGAGAGAAAGGAAAAAAATTTAATGATCCATTATTTAGTTTGGATGAAATGAAGAAGAAAGAGAGGATTTTAGATATTCCTCCAAATCCCCCCATTTTAAATGAAAGGCTTATGACATAAGAGGGAAGGGAGGGAGGAGGGAATTAAGGGCATGTTTGGTTCTATTTTTTAAAAAGTTAAACTATAAAAAGATTGTTTGGGAATGGATTTAAATGTTTTTGAAATTGTTGTCACTTTTTGTTTTTAAAATAAAAAATATGAAAATAATTTACAGATGTTTTTGTTTTCTTTTTTTTTTTAAAGTATACTAATTCTTTCTACTATCACATATTATCATCATTAACTACTGACAATCATCACTATCGACCATTTTTCAGCTTTAAATCATTTTAGCTTAACAAAGTTAAATGCATTTTTATTTTTTTCATGTTTTAAAAAAATAATTTTTAAAATTTGTTTGCAAAATAATTTTAAAAAACAAGAAACAAGAACAAAACCAAACACAAGCTTGCATTTTCCCTACCCTCCCTCCGATCTTTCTTACGATCAAATTAGGAGAAGAGAGCAAAACCCTTGCTCCTCTAAATCCCCTACCAAACAATACGTACGTTAAAGAAAGGCGTAAGACAACATTCATTCCACCATGCCAGTTTTTTAAATTGAAAAAGAAAAAAAAAAAAAAAAGGGGGCCTAACCTTCATTTTACTATGCAGGTCAAGGGGACATTGTACCCGGCCTAGGTGAAAGAATTGCCAGAAAGAGAGATAAGGTAATAATTTTATGCAATATTTGGTAGATAAAAAAATTATTTCTGAAAAGAAAATGAAAAGTACCTATTCCATTTTCTATCAGATATATTTTTTATTTCTTTTTTAAAAAATATTATGTTTCGTATATCACAATGCAGTTAATGTTTACGCGCACGTTCACATCTTTTAAGAAGTAAAAAGAAAAAAAAAGTGTACAAAATCCAATTTCCTTTCCTGCGACAAAGAAAACCAAGATCTAGTTTTATATATAAAAGGAATTTAATATTTAGTTATCTTCTCTAATTATAAAATTTTAATTATTCAACTTTTGCGTTAGTTAATAGCCCAACATAATTCTATTCCGTTGCTCCTGATCACACGTAACTGTATAAAGAAATGGCAACACGCACAAAGGCATAATTTTTTCTACGTGTGTATTAACTAGCTAAATATTTGCAATATTTTTTAAGTAGTTTTCTTTATCAATATTTTTTTTAATTACTTTATAAATATTTATTAGAATAACTTGAGGAGCCCCTAATAAGCAAGGTAGCCTGCGAAGTTCCACTTCTCAAAATATTACGTTTTACGATCAACATTGCGAGGTCTATATAAATTATTTATTTATATTGGGATTAATTAGCATTATGGTACTAAATACTCACCCATTTTAGAAAGAATATTTAACGAAAACATTGTGTATAGTAATTTGAAATGCAGATATAATCACCGCTCAACATATCAAAGTAGAATAACGTACATTAACTCTTTTGAAAAATATGGAGCAAAGTTTCCTTAAAAAGCATTTGGAAATAAACATTATTCTGATATTAATTAACATGATTTATAACATTATTTTTTCTGTTAAAATGAAAAATTATATTTATAAAGTGAGCTCTTCATTTGCAGGTTAGAATCAAGTACCAGATTTGTAATAAGTCAGGAGACGTTGAAGATGAAGGGGATCCTTTTGAACTGACTTTGGGTGACTATAAATATGGCAAAGGTACGTCTAACTTTCGCTAGCCAATATGGTCTTCAAAACAATTTTCAAAATTTGGACTCAATTGAATTTATTCCTCTTATTTTAAAATTATCCATCAATTTCTTTACGTAGCCATATATTAAATCTTTAAGGCCATTTCATAAGATAAGACCCGCCAAAATGATTGCTTATGCCATTGTTTGGTTGGTGTTTGTGTCTTCTTCCTTTGAATGTCAAAGCCCCTGAAATATGGATATCTACATGCCTATAGAAGGGCATAAGTGTGGAAGAACTTTGAATAATTTCTATAGTATTAAATCAATATTTTTCCCTACTGAGAGCTAATTTAAATTTTTTTAGAATATGCAATTAAATTTATTTTTTCTAATAGAAAAATTTAAAATTTAGAATGATAGAAAACATAAGTACATACTAACTAGGGTTAGTGAGATACATTTTTGTTTTGAACTATTTTTCGAGAAACACCCAATGTCTTAAATTATTTGTTGTAGCAATTTCGCCATGAAAGTAATTAAAGCAAAGCATATTTGCTCTTGACGTTAATATTTCAATGTTGACTGTTAAAAACATTAACTAGGACTTAAGTCTAACCAAAAAATGCCACCTGTTATGCCAAGTAGATTAGAGTTAAGGTGCATTATATTTTTGTCTTTGAACTATTCTTGGTGGAAAATCCAGTGTCATAAACTATTTGTGATTTATCAATTTTTCTCATAAAGTAATTAAAATGCAGCATTTTTCCGAACATGCTCAAATAACTCAGGTGAATTCCTTTTCTACCATTCTTCTTTATTTTTAATTAACATACAACATTTAATTATGGATATTCAAAAAAAGATGCCATCCGGCTTTAATGATAAATTGGAGAGAGAAAGAGATAGAGAAATGATGTGGGAGTACATTAATTATTAGGTAGGATCTCTTTCTCTCAACTAGCCATTCCCATCATCTTTAATTATTGCCAACTTATACATTCTACTATCAATTAATCCCACCTATCCATTCCTCACTAGTAATTCATAGTTTTTCTTACAGTAAAAAATGTTATCCTCCCTCCTCAATTTAAAGCTGGTAGTTTGGATAGGCCAAACTTATTTTTATTTTGATTAAACTGAAAGAAGAAGGGCAGATAATGAATTTGCCTTAGTTATTTACAGATGTTAAAAAATATGTTATAATTTAATTACTTTGGAACGAAATTGCTATGACACAAGTAGTTTAGAAGACTGAGTATATATCCCTCGAAGAATAATTCAAGGGAAAAAATGCACCCCCACTCGGATCAATTTGGAATGATAGGTGGCGTTTTCAATTAAAATTAAGTCCCAATCAATATTTTAACTAACAATGTTGAGATATTTAACGTCGGGAGCAAATATGCTACATTTTAATTATTTTAAAACTAAAATTGCAACGACAAATAGTTTAAGATACTGAGTACTCCTTAAAGAATAGTTTAAGAGCAAAAATGTATCTTAATCCTAATAACTATAGATCATTAAAAGCGATGACAACAAACTTTATCTTACCAAATGAAATCAGGTACATTAATTGTACAATAACTATTTCGATATATCATTCCTAATTGATCATGTGATATTCAATAGCTTCATTGAGTGCTCTTTTTTTCTTTTATTATTATTATTTAATCTTTCTTCACCTCTCTTCATAGAATTAAAGCCCGTCTGTTCAATCATCGTCATGGATGCTTCCATACAACTTGAACGCCATTTTGTATTATCGATCCCAAATACTAGGACTTCGATACTTGTGATATGATCTTCAATAATTTTGACAACCATCCAAATCATTTATAACTCCTGCCTCCTGTTAAAATTGTAGTGCATGTATTTCATCTTACTCTCATTCAAACAAAAGCCTTTTGATTCCAAAAGTTTGTCTCTAAATATAATGCAAGTTTTGACTTCTTCTCTTGACTCTGCAATTAGGACTATATTATTTGCAAAAAGAGCTCGCACCTAGAGATTTCCTCGTGGATGTGCTTATTTAGAATTTTCCATATAACCATATTAAACAAGTGCAACGACTTATGGATGATCTCTTAGTGTAAACCAATCCTCATGGAAGTCCTTTATCTCACATCTTAATGTACTTATACTATTTGTTTCTCTCATTATTCAACACGGACACATTTCTTATGCTAGGATTTTTTTAGTGTTTCTCTTGATTCTCGATTATAAACTCTTCTCATGTCAATGAAAAGAATATTTAGGTCTTTTTCTTTATCTTGATACTTTTCTATCAACCCTTAAGAGATAAATAGCCTCTATTATACGCCATCCTTCCATAAATTCAAATTTTTCTAAAAAATAAAGTCTCATTTCATAATCTATGCGCAATCATTATTTCCTATAATTTTATAGAATGGCACATAAGTTTTATTGCTCAATAGTTTTATCTTCTGAGCGCAATGACATTTGCCCCCTTAATTTATCTTTTCCTATAGTCACTGTGATTTCGCTATCCTCGCCCCCCCCCCCACCCCCAAAAGTTATATCTTTTACGTGGAAATCAAAATACCGTATCGCATCAGGGTCAGTTCTTGTTTTTATAAGATGCTTGGGTCTCCTTTAAAGTAAGCATAATACAACCATATTGATAATACATTAATGCAAAGATCAAGAAAAATTGCTGCAGAATTTGACGAAGGCATCTATGGAATGAAAGTCGACGGAACTAGACAACTTAAGATCCCACCAGGACAAGGCCCAGGAGGTGGAAAAGACACTGGAAAAGTAAGTATTTCGAAACTTGGGTGCATTCATTTTCTTCATCTACTTTTATAACTAAACAAGTTAAACAAGTTCCCATTATACTCTTCTGCTCCTAATTATAAGTCATTTATTTTAATATGTTTCACTGAAACTAAAAAAAATTTAAAATTCATTAACTCTATCCAAAAAATTTATAAGTTATCAACTTTGTGCCTATTAAATATATACAGTTTAACAATATATTTTATCTCACAAACATTCAATAAAAGGTAAAAGCATAAATTTGTGATGAAAATTTATTGACATGACTTATAAATATGACAAAAAAAAAAACTTCTTTCTTTGCTTATAAATAGGATCGTAGGAAGAAGTATTTACTCTAATTTTTTTTATAAGGAGTTACTCTAAATTTTTTAAAATCTATTGACTTAAATTATACTGAGTTATAACCAATGAATCAAAAATATATAGTGTAAATTATTAATTTTACTATTTTTTTAATTTAACAATAATCCATGACCAAACTTTTTTTTTGCCCGAACATTCTCTTGAATTTCATTAAAAAAGAGGAAAGTCTTCGGAACAGTTACAAAGTCACAACGAAAACCAACCTGAAGCAGCAAAATAGTCAAGAAATATCCACAGAAATGAACACAAAAACCAGAAAGAAACTAAACTGCAAAGAAACTAAAAAATTCAATGTTGCTCAACCAACACATACACTCAACATAATTATTCTTGGATATCCTGCAATAAATAACATTTCCTGACTTAACACATGCAAACAGTTGATCTGCATTATATCAGTAAAATTTCCGGACCAGAAACTGACATTCTTTTGAACTTGGCCCAACATAATTATTCTAGACGTTATTCGCGGACTTGACTAGCCTTTCATGATAACAAGATAATGGTTGCTTCATAAGAATCCAAAGCTTAACGGCTAAGATTTGAGACCGTTGTAAAGAAGGAGAAGATAGAAAGGAGGCAAGGAAAAATATGAAAAAGAAGAATAAAAAAGAAATAAATAATGGCAGAAAAGAAGGAGGGGAATTTTAGAGTACTATACATACAAGCCCATATATAATGAAAACGAAAAAAACACAAGTAAAATAGCTTATGATGAATTTTGATCAAGTAGCTGGTTGGCTAGCTTAAGCTATTTTGATACGATGGCTAGCTTCTAGTACAACTATGATTATGTTATTTTCCTGTCAGGGCTCAACTATACTTGGCGATCGATGATATCATTATTACAGGGATAATATAAATTTTAGTTCCTAAATTCTTTTGTAATTTAATCCTTTAATTTTGACTTAATGTAATTTAGCCTTTGTAGTTTATTGAATTAAGGAATTATGGGAATTGAGTTATATCAAGTTAAAAAAAATTATACAAATTGAATTGCTTTGAGTTAAGAAAATATAAGAGTGATATTCGGAAACAAGTACAAGAATACAAAAATAAGTTTTTTTTTTGGCTATCATAAAAAAGAAATCTTGTTAACTGTTACTTCATTGCTCCACTTTCCTTCCTTTTTTTTTTTTTAAGAAGCTGCTCCACTTTCTGTGTCTTCTTTTAGAAGGGATGATAATTTTTTGTTCATGTTTATATCTTCAATAAAAATGTTTCACAGGTTCAGGGGGGTTTTAAGACTTATCGTGTGGCACTTCTTGCTATTTTCGATCCCCCGTCCAGTTCTGGAACTAATCAACATCAAGGACAGCATTAGAGTTCGAAGCCATTTGGTTTTAAGCTTCCTTGTTGTTAATAATCACTATCAGTCATACAGAGTTTAAGACCTTCCTGTGTTTATTCTGATAGAAGAATTTGGTTAGTATTAAACAAGAGATTTCAATTACACTCTCCTGAACCAACAAGTACTTGTTATTATGATGAAAGAAATGCATTTTATGCTACACTTGCGACTGGCCTTTATTGTTAGCGAGAGATATGCGATTTGTGGATATGTAGATATATCTTCTTAGTTAATATTTTATTATTTTGTAATCAGGAACATAAACGATTAGATACTATAGGATTCGTATAGATATTCATGATAGATATAGGAAGATACTCTCTTTGTATATATAGAGTGATCTGAGTACATGAAAGGATGAATTATTCCATTCCACATTTGACGTGATATCAGAGCCAGGTTACGTAAATCCTCTCTGTATTGAATCTCGAACCATCAAATGAATCACCAAAACTACATAGCCATGATGACTTCTCTTCCGCATCCTCTGTGAGCCTATCGTTGTTAACAAAAACAATGCTTCTCTCCCAATCACCATCACCCTTGACGAGACAAACTATAAATTCCGGGCACAACCGATGGAGATGTGAATTACAACATGCAACAAAGGTAGATATTATAATATCCTCCCCAACATTATCAAACTTATCCACTCATTTTTTACAAAGGTAATTAGAAGGCCTTGTATCTTTAAATTACTACTAAACACAAATAAGAAAAATGTAGAAATTGATTCTTTAAAAATAGTTGGAATTCCAAAAATTATTTAAAAACAGTTCAAATAATCTAAAAATATGTATTTATATATAATAGAAGCATATAGGAATGCATAAAAATCATATAATTGAAAATAGGGGTAAAATAATCATTTTTTCCCAAAGGGAACCATATGCTACGGCTTGTGTCACAAGTGCCATTACATATCACACAGAGAACCACTTACATGCCTTTGTGTCGTGCACCGTAGCACACTTGTCCATGACAGCAATGCTGTCATGATAGCTTTTTTGCATGAACTTCTAACGAGCACTATTTTTTTATACGATGTTCGATTAGAGTGATTCAAGTGTCCATGCGAATCTTATTTCAAATACTAACTAATGATATACATTTCATCTCCATCCAATTTTTTTTTAAATTTAGACACCTAGATATAAAATAACCATTTTATGACATTTTCATTCACCTCGAACATCCAAAACCACAATCATGTGTCATTAGCCTTTTTAAAGGCTTTAACCATATAATGGGACATTTTCCACTTGATTGAGCATATATGACATCAAAAACATAGACACAATCGAATTTGTCCACAAATCCACCCTTCAAACGCATAAGGGCCCCTTTTTCACGTAATCACATAATTTCACATATATGGCCAAATTTCAAACATTTAAACATTTACCCACATAATCCTACACTTGTACTAGTATCTCAGCCCTCCTTATTACATTTCACACAAGTTCACATCATTTCATCTCACAAGGCTAAGATACGCACAATATTCACACAAGCACAACACAACACATAGATGTATGCATTCCTATGGTAACTTATAAACATAATATTATTACAACAAACAAGTTCAATACACACAACTTGAAGGGCTATCATAGAAGTCTTGCTACTCTTGGCCCAAGTCTCTTGCTTTCTTGCTACCAACATCATAACATGTAAAATAGTAACCACGGGGTGAGAAAGAGTCTCAATAACTAAAATAATTTAAAACTATCTATTAACAAGTAAAACCATAAACAAATTAATAAAACATTATTATTCTCAATTCCATACATAATCATATTTACACGCATGATCATCCTATCTAATAGAATCTCCACATCACCCCAACTAAACCTATAAGCTCTACTGGATCAATTTTATATGCATTTATCTGAGCACACCTTTAGTGGTAGAATCATTCTGCCAAAAGTGTTATATCCCACTTACAAACTATGGATTCCCCTTATCTCACACACAATCGGGGTGTTGTTACTTCAACACTACACCCTTTTGGGTACTAGGGAGCTCAAATTATGTAATTATAGCTTGGATATCCTATGGTAACAGTCCCTCACATGTTGTTATACCAAACATTCTATGGTGTCAGCTTGATCATATGAATTTTTCATATTACTTCACCTAGGGTAAACTCTCACCTTCTATCATGATCATGCTTTTTATCCATAATAAACAATCACATATTAACATATACCACAATTCACTCATTATTTTTCTTTTTTAAAACAACTTCCTTAAATTATTTTATAAGTCAAATCCCTTTTTCATTCAAAATCATTCAAGTTTAAAAACATGCCAATAAATAATATCATATATCATATTACTCAAATTTACTTATAAATAGTTAAACTAGCTATTAGACATAATGAATTATCCTAATTACCTCAACCTTTCTGTTTCTAGAAAAGTTACTTGCGATACTTTCACTTTCTTTTCTAATATTTTATCCAAACAAACATGTGAGCCACATTAATTTACACAATTTAGCACTACAAGTCAGTTACTAAATTGATCACAAGCATCAATTAACACAATTTACTAAGTTAAACTCACTTGAACACTTAATCACTTTCAGTTAAGAACCTTAACTCTAATTCATCTTCCCCATGCCTTCTAGAGCTTCATTAATCATGCAATAATAATCCACAAAGCATTTTCACCATTTTAAACTTCACAATTTAGGCTAAATCGAACCTATAGCTTCAAAGTTTAATCATTAATCCCTAAACTAGTCACAAAATTTTAGTTTAATACCCAGTAGCCTTTTTATAACTATTGAGTTAGAAAATAACTACTTAAAACTCCCCAATTTAATTTCTATATATCCCAAACCAAGAAAAATTATGATAAAATAGAAGAGTATGAAGATATGAAACTTTTCTAGTAAGTGATAAGTCAAAACTAATTCTCAAGTGCCTGCAAATTGATGTCCTATGTCACGTCCCAAAAATAGAGGGTGACCAGCACAGGATGTGAACCATATCACACATCCCTTAAGCCCTAGATTGAGAAATGTACTTAATTATCCTTAGTCAAGATCAAACCTTCAAATCTAGTTAACGGGAAGAAAAAAGATTACATTGGGAGAGCTACCATCTAGCTATACGAGCCCTATAACACTTACTACTTCATAAATGGACATAAGTGGCATTTAAAATTTTAGTTTCGTGACATTTGTAAAATGCTATAAAATCCAATATGATGATAAGTATTAGGTAGTGTTTTATTAATTATTGAAACGCCACAAAACTAATAAAAGAGCGAGGGCGTTTCTTTCTGCAAACATCACCTCTTTGATTTTAATTTTTTTTTTAAGAAACAAAGAGAGGTAGCGTTTAAACCATGTTAAAACACCACCTCTATTATCTACAGAAGTGGCATTTACAAATAGTAAAAATGCCACCTCTGTATCAATTTTTTAAAAAATTAAAAATTCAACAGAGGTGGCATTTATAAAATGTATAAATGCCACCTCTCTTCTTTTTTCATTTAACAGAACATAGGTGGCATTTCTATGGTAAAGAAACCCTGTCTATGTTATCTTAGTCCAAAGAAGTGGTGTTTCTGCAAGGTAGAAATGCCACCTCTTTGGTATTTTGTTTTGGAAATGGTTAACTTAGGCAACGTTTGTAATATCCTGAATTTTTAATCTTACATTAATAATTGATTAGGGAATGCATTAGTGATTTAATGTGAGATTAGAGTTCTGGATAGTGAAGTATTGTATTGACTTGTTAGAATATTATATGAACAAATATGAGAGGAGGAATGAGGTTCCATGATAAAGCATGTGAGTATGTGCCATGCGCCGCCAGTGGAGGATAGATGTGCCGCCTAACCCAATCTGTATCCTAAAAAATTGCAGAAATAATTCAAAAATCCCCAACCATTCGAAATCAAGCTTTACAGACAAGGTTGATACATTTCGAAACCAAATTTTCACAGTGCGGTGTGAGAAGCTTGATCAAAAACCAGAATTTAAAGTATGAAAATTAATCCTAAAATTGTTACCGAAATGGGTGTCTTCTTCACCTTCAATCTTTCAATTCGATTAGTCTTTGATCATTCTCTTCCAACTCTTCAACTCTGCCCGTGTCTTCCTCAGAACACAAATCTCCAACCATTTCTCTCTAGGTCTCCTCTTTCAGTTACTTCTCCAGAAATTTCCTAAAAATCCCTCAGTCTTCGGTTCTCTCCCTCTTGAAAATCGCCCTCAATCCCAAATTCCTTAAGCGCTCGGTCCTCTCTCAGTTCTCTCTCTAAAAAAACCCCCTCAATCTCCTTCCCGTTCTCTTTTTCTGGTCTCTCTTGTTCTTAGTCTTTCTTCTCTCTCCAAATCGCTCTCTTCTCCCAAAAATCCTCTTAATACTTCAGTTTAAACTCTCGAAATCCACTCGATTTTTCTCCAGCAAATCCCCCTCCTTAGCCTCTCGGTTGCAGGCTTTATATATGCAGAGTGTGATTAATAAATCTAAAATCTTACCAGATTTAGCTTCAAAAGTTTGCGTGGGGGATGGAAAACTGATTGCGTGCTTCACTCCTCTCTAATTACTACATCCAGTGGCGTTCTTGCGCCTGTGATTCTGCTCTGTTCGCTTGTGTGTGTGACTGCCATCTATATGCGTCTGCTCTGCTCTTCCTCGTGCGTTTCCTTCCTTCCTCTTTCTCTTTCGTCTGGGTTCCTCTGCTTCCTCTCTACGTGTGGCCTTTAGCTTTTTGGGCTGTGGGTATGTGTGACTTTGCTCTTCTCCTTCGCACGCGTCTGGTCTTTGCTCTTCCCGGTTCCTTTCTTTTCTGCCTTTTGGTGCCTTTTCTTCTGGGTTTCTTCGTTCGCATGTTTCACCGAATGAAGGATTTTAGAAGCCGACGGGTGAAACCCAACGTTTAACCCTTTGGTTTATATTATTATTTTTTTTCCAAAAAAACTATAATTTTTTTTTTTACTTTTTAATCATGTTTATTAATTTCAGAAATTAAGAAAAAAAATATTATTTTGAAATAAGCAAGCATATCTTTCTTTTTTAGGAAAAAAACAAAATTTAAAGGAAGAAATTTTAAAAAAAAAGTTGATTCTCAAAAAGTTAGTTCCTAATATCTTGAATAGTTGAAATAATTTGGGTGAGCTTTTTCAAACACTCAAGCAAGATTTTTTTTTGAAAATATAATCCTAAAAGGATTAAATTTTTTTTTGTATTTTTTTATTTCTTGGTTGTTTTAATGAAATAAAATCTTAACCAACAAGAGATTATCTAGGTTAAAATAAAATTAAACCCTATTAATTAAAAATTTTATTTTTTTAATATAATTCTAAAAAGGATTGAATTTTATTTTTTTCATTTTTATATTTTTTGGTTGAATTTATTATTATTTTTATTAAATTTTAAAAATTTCCGAACAAAATACAGTGTTCACAAATCTCATGGAGTAGACTTATTTGTACATAAATCTTGTGAAATTTTAAAACCATAACTATGTCTTTTGGGACCTGAGTATAATTTAAAATTGGGGTGCAAAGACAACATCGCCTTACTTATTAGATATATGAAGTTAAAATTATAAAAAGTTAAAGCCATAGTTGTAATTAATTACTAATGAAGTAGTTTTAAATAATTAGTGTTAAACTTTGTTAGTAACACATGATTAGTTTAACTATTAGATATGTGAAACTAGAGTTGTAAAATATTGAAGTAATAGTTTTAAATTATTGATGAAGTAGTTGTAAATAATTAATATTAAATTTTGCTAGTAATGTATGACCGGTTTAACTATTAGATATGTGAAATTATAGTTTTAAAAATGTTAAAATGATAGTTGTAAATTACTAATAAAACAATTGTATATAATTAGTATTAAAATTGTAATGCATGATCAGTTTAACTATTGGATTTGTAAGTTAGAATTGTAAATGGTTGAAGTAATAGTTGTAAATTACTAATCAAATAGTTATAAATTACCTGATTATGTTGATGCAATGTATTTTTTAATAAGGGCATTATGGTCTTTACATCCTTATTTCAAATTACACTAGGTCCCTAGTGACTTGGCTATGATTTTTAAATTTTGTAAGACTTATTTGTAAATAAGTCTACTCCATGGGACATGTATATAATTTGCCCATAGTTTATTTGTATTTAATGTGTAAAAAATTTGTGATACTTTTTTCTAAAATACTCTAGTATTTACTACTTTCAATCACTATTATAGGATATCTTTTAAAATGATTCTTTAGTCCTTAATAAGGCACTTGATTGAGTATTTATTATGCTTTTCCAACATTACCCCAATTTAAAATGCTCCATCAATCCCAAATTTTAAGACACTTTTAGACAAAATCTCACATACTAATAAATCTCATTAAATACACTTTATAACTTTACTTTTTCAAGACAAAAAATATAAACTTTCAAAAATACCCTTCATTTAACATTCCATTGATGAAAGAATATTGAAAAGAGAGAATATATGGGAAGGGTAATTTTGAAAAAGTATCATTAATGAAACCTTATTTTTATCAAAGTGTCTTATATTTTGAAACGCTAAATCTTCACTAAAAATGTCTTATAATTTGGGACAAAGAGAACTATGACAAAAAATGTGATCCAAATTTGAAAATTTTTCATTTAAATTTGGATAAAATTGAAAGTTTAATTTACTCTATCTTTAGAGACAAATTTGATAACTTAACCGCATCTCCTTGGTTTAGGTGAGCTGGTTTGAACTTACAAGTGTGCTTTACATAGGGACAAGATAGAGTCTTAATTTCCTCTTTTCCAAGAATTCATTGTGTTATAATAAGTATTATTAACATTAATTTTCCTTTCACCATTTATCCAAGTTAAAATGTTTCTTAAGATCAACCTTTTGTGAAAGATACAGGAAAATCCCTTCGTTTTTGTCTTTGCTATTAACCTTTTGTTTTCAATTTTGAAACAGCCTTGTTTTTTAACTAGAGATCAACATGTTCTTTAGTTTACCTTCATTGATGTTGTCAATGCCATTTGTAATTAATCATTGTTGTCCCGCCCCACCACCCCCACAACAAAAAAAAAAAAAAGGCTTGTTTTTCTGCTAAGCAACTTTGCGTTGCGACCGTGCTTCACCGTTCATGCTTTATTACATGCTTCATATCGATCAATGCTTTTAACTAAATAAATTTGACATAAATTTAAATTGGTAGGTATGGATTTCATTAGCCATGATAAAGGCTATTACATTAAGTACATGATTTTAGTAATCAGAAATGAAATTGAGAAATGTCAGTACTCAGTACTATTGGATTTAGCGACACCAAGAAGAGTGAGTGTTGATGATTGTGGTTGAGATTTATTCCAAGTATAGCATCCATGCCTTTTGAGGCAAGGACAACGTTCATATATTTCCCAAGTACAAACTTGGCAATCATCTCGTTTCTGTATGTATATGTCAAAGTAATGAAGTGGAGATGTTGGCCAATGAAAGCTACAAAAATACAATTTTTTCTCCAGAAACGGTTCTACGAGGAAACTGAATTCGAACATTTGATCATATTCAAGATAACGCCGTCCAAGATCTTGATGCTTATCCTTGCAATGAAAAAATAGAACACGATGCTTCGGTAATTTATTAATGATTTGTACTGTTCTTCCAAAAAGAGAGGACTCACCAGCACCACAAGCTTTCAACATTTCAACAGCTATGACTAATAGCATTATCAGAGATTTCGCATTTGGAGCCACATCTTGCCTTCTGAATAGATGCAGCAATTTGACACCACCTAACTCTCTTTTTATACGACTATTCGTGAGTTATTTATTACATTAATAGAACAAATTACTAGTATTAAATTAAAAATATGCAATTAATGCCTTGAGATTGGTACTCCATCCATCTTTTATGAATTTATTACTCCCTCCGCTTCTGTTTATAAGACACCTTAATTTTTGGTCGAAAATGTAGGAATTAATTGTAATAATTAGACTATTTTGTCTAATTTTATCATTTTTAAATTATGAAGATATTTAATGTAGTTGTATCATTATCTAAATCAAAAAATAAAAATGAAAGTACATATCATTTTTTAATGAAATAAAATATTAACTTTTCTTAATATATGTAAAATGTTGAAGAAGTCTTACAATATGGACAGGAGGGAGTATTATATATCTATATGTAGGGTTTTTTATACAATTATTGTATAGCGTTTTAGTCCTCCATATTTAGTTGTAGAATGACAAACATGAATTTAATAGTGGAAGGCCCCATTCTATTTTCATGTTCACTATTTTTTTTCCTCTATATCTTTCCAATACATTGTATTTGCATTTAGTTCATTTAAATGCAAAGTTCCTACTTTGAAATAATAAATAAGAGTAACCAATGGAGATTGGATCTAGTAAGAGAAAGTAGTCACTCATGATGTAGTCATCAAGATTCAAATCCGGATGGAAGAGATACCTCTATTTAATATAATGTCCAACTGTATTTCAAACATATTTTTTTCAAATAGAAGGATGTTTGTGCAAAATAAAAAAAAGAAATAATAAATAGGAGGGTGAATGCTAAAAATGTCTAAGTAATTGTGATTGGTATTTTCAATTGTGGAAATAATTTTTTTGTCACGTCTAAAAGATTTCAGCTTGCTTTTGGAAAGAAAAAGATTTCAACCTTAGTTTGACCCACACTGTCCCTTATATCAATTAATCTAACATAAAGTCGTATTGTGAAAATAATTTTCAACTATTTTAGTCTAGGGAAAGTACTTGATTAGTAATTTAGCATTGATATTTGAATTTTTAATCAAAGCCTTATGAGTTAAGATTTGTCATGACCTTGTATTATTTTCTCTCTCCATTTCAGTTTATGGGACACTTTTTAACAAGATTATACTCATCAATTAGAAAGCCTTAAGATACACTCTCATGGGGATAGTTTTTTTTTTCTAATCATAAGACATGTCATTGATTTTTTATCAGAAAGATTTCTAATTTTTTATTCTCATTAGAGAGTGGTGTGAGAGAGTACGTAATTATAGTCTATATAAGCAGTCCCTTTATTCCAATTTATAAGATTTTTTTTTTTTACAAATATATATATACCAATAAAGTCCATTAAATATACTTCATAATATTTTAAAAAAAACATAAATGTAAATTTTTAAAAATACCCTATACTTTATATAACTCTTTTTTGAAACATTAAATAGTGAGAGATAGAATATAATAAGGAGTGAAGGGTAATATTTAAAAGAGTATAATTAATGAAACTTTATTTTTACCAGTGTCTTATATTTGAGATACTAAATCATCTTTAAAAGTATTTTATAAAATGGGACATAGGTAGCATTTAATTAAAACAAAATTGAAAAATTACTTAAATTTTAAATAAAGATATGGATTTCAAGTTTTTCCTTAGTTCAATTGAACCATGTTAAATGTTCTTAATATTTTAGTTTTAAGATATTGTTATTTGACAATCAAAATTTATTGACATGGCCTTTGTCGCTTGTACTTTCAATATAGTGTTCACTAAAAAGTTTTGCAAATATCTAACCTCATTACTAGCCACGTTACTATTTGATCGGTGTTATTATTATTTTGTTTCTTATTAGTTGTGGTCATTTTTTGATTTGATTCATTCGGGACAGCTTGTCTTTTTTCTTTCCCCTTTCTTATTTTACCTTCACAAATCAAATGTACAAGACATGACATTAATGTTAAATGATGGCTCGAGTATATTTAACAACCAATCTTTATGATTTGATTATGTACCTCACATCGATCAAAGCTTTTAACCAAAATGGAAAAATTACAAAGAAGTCCCATATAAAAAACTTATTTATAACTAAGTCTCATAAATTATCAAAAATACACTCAGATTCAATTGGAATTTGGTTATAATTAATTTACTATATAAAATAATACAAATGCTCTTGGACTCTGTGGCTGAGCCACGTTTGCTCAGGGGCATATGCAACCCCTCAAATTCCTTAAGCTTGCATGTATATGGTTATTGAGGTTTACACTATGGTTTCTCTCATCTTGTAACTCTGCATCCATGGTCAAATATAATTTAGAGGGGCAAGGGGGAGTGAGAACTTAAAGCAAGTGAAGACTAATGAAATGGCCTCCATAAAAGACAAACATGATTTTGTATTTTTTTCTAAAAAGGAAAAATATGGTCCTATGATTTTCTAGATCTTAAATAATAATATTATAATTTGTTTTGTATGTACCCACTACCCAAATCCCACACAATCATTGTTTTCATCCCTTTGTTTGGGATTTACAAGTCAATATCAATATAATATATCTTGTTGTTTGAGAAATTTTGAAAAAAAAATATTTTCTTTCGAACTAATATATATATATAAATAAATATTATGTATATAATTACATAATTTCTCTACATAAAAATGTTTAATTAAAAAAAATACAAAAACCTCTAGGTTTTGAATACATGTTAGCAATATTTCTTGAGAAACTTTACCGACATACCAGCAATAATAGAAAGAGCTTCCTTTCGAATTGGTTTTCTTATACCTTTCATTAGGATATATATTTTCAATTTTCTTGAAAATAAACTTACTGTACAAAAATTTGAAAAGATAAAAATCAGGAAGAGAATAATTGAAAAACATATTATTTTTGCAATTATTCATATTTTAAATTAAATTGCACCCTTGAGTTGGGGTCCTGGATATATTTAAAAAAATAAGAAGCGTAAAAGCTAGCGAATCGAAAAATTGAATAAATGGGGGGCTGATGGAAGGTGCCCCCTTACTCCTTTACCCCTTTCACTCCAGTCTTGGGAGTGCGATGAGAAATGC
The DNA here is from genome assembly GCF_029017545.1 of Prosopis cineraria. Lineage (NCBI taxonomy): Eukaryota > Viridiplantae > Streptophyta > Magnoliopsida > Fabales > Fabaceae > Prosopis > Prosopis cineraria. The sequence goes on along the minus strand of NW_026555344.1, from coordinate 27,826,537 downwards.
ATGAGAAGAATTTCAAACACTAAATGCCGTTCTATTGACACTCACTTCAAGCCGAATCGTCTTTTCTTCACTCGAGTACTCTCACTCACTGCTTCTGTGTGACCTCACTTTCTCTTGTACCAAAAATCAAAACTCGTGGTCGTCAATGTTTGGACTCCCACTCATTTGATTGCCGTTAACTTACCATTGATGGTTGTTGACCGGCAACTTGCATTGTTGACCAATCAACAGCCGGTGTTGACCTGTTAAAAAATATTTTTAAAAAAATTATTAAATTATTCATATTTTAATATTTACAACTCAAACTTCTTCCATTTACAAATTGACATCTTATATATAATATTAAGAGGTTAAATATTTACAAGTCAACCTCGTAGATATACAAGTTAAATTTTGCATATTTACATGTTAAACTTCTTAATTTTTATAATTTGTAAATATTAAAATATTAATACTATAAGAGATTGAATATTTACTTGTTAATATTTGATATTTGACTTGTAAACATTAAAGGATTCATATTTTAATAAAACTTTTTTAAAAAATAATTTTTTGATCAATCAATGTTTGCCAATATGTAACTATTCAACAGCAGTTGGTGGTTGGTCAACGCCCATCGATACTAGTCAAAGTAGTGAGAGTTTAAGAACATTTATGTCATTTTATATGATAAATTAGTTACAATCTAGTTCCATGGGACTTCAGTGTATTTGCACAAATTCCTGGAACTTCCTTTAAAATAAGTTTCTTATATGAGACCTAATTGTAGTTTTTCCAAAAATAAATTTGACACATTGAAATATATCGATTTCATTAGCCACAATAGAGGTTATTACAATAGATATATGATTTAAATCATCAGAAATTAATGAAACTGAGAAATGTCAGTACTGTTGATTTAGCAATACCAAGAGGGGTAAGTGTTGATGATTGTGGTTGAGATTTATTCCATGTATAGCATCCATGCTTTAAGAGGCAAGGACAACGTTCATATATTTCCCGAGTACAAACTTGGCAATCATCTCCTTTCTGTACGTATATGTCAAAGTAATGAAGTGAAGATGTTGGCCACTGAAAACTACAAAAATACAATCTTCTCTCCACAAATGGTTCAACGAGGAAACTGAATTCAAACATTTGATCATATTTGAGATAACGATGTCCAAGATCATGATGCTATCTTGCAGTGAAAAACAAGATCACGATTCTTCGGTAATTTATTAATGATTTGTACTGTTAAAATGAGGACTCACCAGCACCACTAGCTTTCAACATTGCAACAGCTATGACTGATACCAGAACCAGAGATTTCACATTGAGTTAAGGTCCAATTTTATCTTTATATTTATTTTTTAAAAGCGTTGGGCATCCTGTACTCTTAAATAGGGCAATTTTACCTCTAAACTATTCTTTCGATGAGCAAAAAATCCCCTCTATTAATAAACCATTAATTTTTCTTTTTTTTTTTGCTGACGTGGCATGTGCATGGGGCATACGCACTACATGTAAGACTTTAACCATATCCTTTGGTGTTAATTTGTTCCTGAACTCTTTTTCTAGTAGCACTGAACACTCTAAAGTTTTTTTTAGGAGCGCTGGCCATCATAAAGTCTTGTTAAAATAAAGTTTAATAAATATTGTTAAAATATTAAATATTTTAATATTTAATAATTTAAATATTATTATTTAAAACATTACACCACCCAATTTTATATTTTAATATTTTCTCATGTTATATTAAAAATGAAGGGAATGAACCTCCAAATTAACTAAGGGATTTTTTCTTCCCAACTCTCCATCTTTTTCTTGTTAAGTAACATTTTTGTAGCACATTAATAAAAAAAGCAATACCTTTCAAATATCATTTTGTTGGTCCTGATTGTCATATTTCTAATTTTACTCTTAACATTGCAATGTACAGAGAGTATTAAATTTGGGTAGTGCAATATTTTGAAGGAAGATATTAATTGACCATAAAAATTAAGGAACTTAACCGATATTAAAAATAGAAGTAAGTTCCAACCATAAAAAGCGTAACAATTTAGGCACTGTCTTAGAAAAAAGATTGATGATCGATGGTAGCCTATAGAAATTTATGTCATCTCAGCATATTTTTCTATAATTTCATATGCTTCTTGATGAAATTGTGCATACTTTTGATACATATAACAAGAAAATGTGCATATCTCACACTTGGGTTCAAATGACAATTTTGGTGTAACTTGTGCATAATTTTTTTATCTTGGTAAAATTAATCTTGGACTTCACAAAATTTCTTGCCTTCTTAGGTTGTTGGAGCATTATTTGAGAAGCAAAGAAGAATTTTTAAAGTTAGTACATCAAGAAAATGATAAGACAAAGAGTGAAGAATTAAACCTTAACCCAAGCACTTTCGGCCTCAGCCAACAAATCTTTGGCCTTAACTAAAAGCTAGAAACAAAACACCATTGATGCATTTTGGCCGCAGTCAAGACGGAATTGGCTGCACCCCAAGTCTTGGTCGAGAGGTTTTGACTGTAGCCAAAGAAGAATTGGCCGCAGCCAAAAGCCCTTTATTGAAACTATACGTTTTGGAATCACACTTGAAGCGAGGGTTACATATGCAAAATTCTTGCACTTTAAAGGAAGAGTTGCAACTTCCAAAGGTCTTTTGAGGCTTGTTCTACTAGGGTTTAGAGTTATTGAGGGATATTTGGCCAAGGATTGAAGATTTTAAGAGATACAAGTAGATTTCCTTCCTGTTTTTCTTCTTCTTTTCCCTTTTCTCTCTTTGTTTCTAATATTGATGCTATACATTTTGTCATTTGTCGATCTTTTTTGAATATGAGTAGCTAGTTCTCTTGCTTTAGGATTATTGTAAACCTTTGTATGGATTAAGACTTGAATATTCCTCTCTTTTAATAGTTAATGATATATATATATATATATGTATTTATTTTATCCTATGCTTAATACTTCTAAGTGCTTGATCACCATTTAGATGGTTTTCTTCACTTGGATTATGCTTGAAAAAGCTAATTTATGTGTAAAACTTGGATAAAATAGTATTGGACTTGACATTTACAAAGATAAAATGGATGATTTTGTTCGTGAAATAGAGATATTTTACTGACCCTTCATAGTCTCATTATAATTGGAGCTTAAAAATTGTTTTCACTAGTTATTTTCAAGAAATTGTGAAATTTTAATGTTTGCATATGTACTCGATTTTGACTTGAGAAAGCTTTTTCAAGTAAATTAGAATCCTAGACTAACACTTATTTTAATTAAAAATCTATTTGAGAGGAATTAATTTAAGTTTTATGAAATACAAAGAGGAGAGATAATCCTAGATCCTCACCTCTTGAAGTCAGGGTTTCAACAAATTTTAATTGCTTTAAAACACTTCTTAATCTAATTTTCATTACTTTTAGACAAACTTACTCTTAATTTTACTCAACCTAACTCAAGCTTAATAGTGAATTATTAACTCTCTTTGCTTAAATCATCATGGGAATGATAACTTTGAAATATTCTACACTTGTGAAACTTGTACGCTTGCAGTAACTCTTGACGGCAAATAATCAATATATAAAAATAAGAAGGCATCTATAAATTTATAAAATGCCAATTTGAGTTGTTAATATTTAAAAAGTAATTTATAAATTTTGAATGAATATTTATAAATAATAATATTTAAATTATTAAATATGAAAATATTTAATAATTTGTCAATAGTTATTAAATTATATTTTAATAAGACTTCAAGGTACCCAGTGCTCTTAGAAAAAGACTTTAGAATGCTCAGTGCTCCTAGAAAAAGAGTTTAAGGGCAAATTAACACCGAAAAATATGGTTAGAATCTCACCTGTCATTGTGCATGGGCCCCACACACATGCCACATGAGAATATAACAGTAAAGTTAATGGCTTCCTAACTGAAGGGTGTTTTTGGACCTCGAAAAAATACTTCAAGGGGAATTGCCTTACTAAAGAATATAGAGTGCCCAACATTCCTAAAAAAATAAATATAAGGATAAAATTGGATCTTAACCCTTTCACATTTAGGGCTGTATCTTTTCTTTTGATGAGCTCATGCAGCAAGTTCACACTACACAAATCTCTTTTTATATGACTATTCATGAGTTAATTCATTCAGTCTTAATAAGAAATACATGTTGTGGTGAGATTAATGATTTATTACATTCATAGAACAATCTTTACTAATATTACTTTAAAGATATGCAACTAATAATGACTTAAGATTGGTACTCCATATATTATACATTTACTCCTCGCATTTAATATTATAAGGCATTTTTAACCAAATTATATATACCCCCCAATGAGTTAACTATTTGTCTTTAAAATTATTCACCCTTTTTTGTTTACTCCTATTTAATAGAGTGTCTCCATTAGAAAACATTATTTATGACATCCTCTAATTAAAGGAATTTTTGGAAAAATATCATTAATTATACCTTGAAAAACCCAAAATGCCTTATATTTTATAATATCTTATGTTAGAAAAAATAACTTATATTTTTCAATGAAGGGAGCATTATATATCTATGTATAGGGTTTTTTATACAATTATTATATAAGATTTTTGTAATAACCTAAAAAAATTAATTAACTAATTAAATTATTTTTCCTTCCCTATCGAGAGTTTATTTAATTATTTTATTTATAGCACATGAGGAGTATTAGCCTAATCAAATTTGTACTGGTTACTTATATGGATGTCTAAATTTTGAATCTTACTTAAGCCAAATGTTAGTTTATTTTCCTTTATATTGAGAAAGTACCAAAGTACCCTTGCTTTTTATTTATAAAAATAGTATAATATTAATAATAAAATCTGGTGGTGTATTATTTTGATATTTTACCCACAAACTTTGGGTCTTGTTTTATAACTTTTTCAATTTAATTTTTTATTCAGAACCTTTGCTTTTTATTCGAACGGTAAGGGCAGAAATAGGGCATTCTAGTCTTCTTTTTTTCCACCGCCATCGCAGTTCCCTGGTTCTTCATCATCGGTCACCTCTTTGGCTCTTCTCGTCAAGTTCTTTTGCTCGCTGTCGACTTGTGTTTCTTGGCTGTTGCTGGTTCATCTGTCGCCCTTCTTTTCACCCATGTTCGTCAGCTATGATGGGAGTTGGGTCGCTGGAATTCTCTTCCCCTGTCATCGTTTTCTGCTGTGTGTCAACGTGAGGTGAGTGGTCTTTAACTTCTCCTCTTGTCGTCATGTCCCTATAGCTGGAAGAGTTGAAGTTGTCAGACTTTTTCTTGGTTCGCTGTTATTTGTTTTCTTTCTTGTTTTGTGGCTGACGATAGCATGCTTTTGTTTAGTTTTCATTTACTCTTCCTCCTCAACTGTTAGTATCACGTGAGTGCTTGATTTTTCATCTTTACTTCCTCTTCAGCTAAGGGTGCGGTGGGAGTAATAGTTGTGAGCTGGAATTCTTCTCTTTTGTTAAAAAAAAAAAAAAAAATCTGCCTTTACCCTTCTTGGATGCTGTCATATTTGGTTTGGGAAATTTAATTGTTGATTGGTTGATGTTATGCATAAGCTGAGTATGATGATCTAGAATTAATGTTGGGAATTGATTGAGTTGTTGGATATTTATTGTGAACTAAACTTGATGCACTGAAGGTGATTGTAAAATGTGTGAAAGAAGAATGTGATGGGTTGAATTTTGTTAAGCTTTCATGTTATAAATTGGAGGAGTATATGCAAGTTGGCTTGAGTTCTAGATTGAAATTTTAAAATACTAAAATAGGAGAAAGGATTATATAGGAGGTGTGTATAGTATTTTATAGTCTAAAGGAAGCATAAGAATGGTTGATATGGTTTATTATGATTTATGATTGAGAATGGGCTGCAAAAAAGTATGAGGACAAATTGAGATTTGTCAAATGATGTAACTAACTCAAGTATACTTGAAATATAATTGTTTAGAGTATTATCTTTAATATGGTTTGGATTCAAATGTAACGTCACTAAGTGCTTGGAGAATTTCTTGATAAATGATTTTTGAATTATGATTTATTTGCTAGGAAATTAATGGCACCATTAGAATTAATGTGAGAAGTTGAAGTGAATGAGTTTTAACATTTTTGAAAACCTTTCAGGTGAGCGGATAGCATTCCAAATTAATTTTTAGTAATATGTTTATAACAATTTCTTTACTAGAATTTTAATATTATTCCTCTATAAATTGTACTAATATCAAATTTTTTATAGTGATTGCTTTACTAATGATTTATATTATTGATGAGCAATGATTGAAATAGATATACGACATATTGTATTATTTCTCATATGTAGTTTAATTATGTAATTCTACGTTGATATAAAATTTTTATTGCAATGATTTGTGTATGGAGGAAATGATAATAAAATTTGGACAAAGAAAATGATAGTTGGACAATATTTGAAAGTGAAAATTTTAAAACTATTCTTCTTGCTCCACACGCACTTGTTTTTAATGAGGAAAACTGAGTTTAAAACACTGGATGCTAACGGCAGTTCTATTAGCCCTTGGCACACCATGGTACACCTAGCTAGTAGGGTGGTTATGGGAAGTGTTAGCCCCATGCAAAGGCCAACGCATGTGGATCGGAGGAATGGTAATTCGTGAGCATTGTACGCATGCTTATTTTCGTGGGCCTTATCCTTCGACTTTGAACTCCATTTCTTTCGTTGCTATAGGTTCATGTCTTCGAACCCAATTCATCTTCATCTTAGATAGATCTGAAAGTTTTTTCTTGTTTTTTTTTCTGGTTCAAATCTCCATTTTTCTGCTTTTTTCTAAACCCAGTGGTGAATCTTCATCTTCATCTTCAACAGCACAAAAATGGAAATGAGTAGAATTGTGTCTTTTCCCTTTTTTTTGGCTTGATTTGAGTATTACTTCTATTTTTTTAATCCCACCCCATACAAATGTAATTTTATAAGTTATTCCAACTCCCAATCCCATTTCCATAAAAATCAATGCTTCATACTAAGTGAGGCCCTAGGGTAGCGATGAACTAATCAAAAGTTAAAGATATTAGTTGCATCTAGTAGAAAACTTCCAAGGCAAATTTGATCCATAGCCTTTAGTAATTTAGTATTGATGTTTGAATTTTTAATCAAAGTCTTATGAGTTAAGATTTGTCATGATCTTTCATTATATATGATATTTGATTATTTCACCTTTAGTTGTGATAAATATATAATGTAATTTTAAAAAGAAACAAAACCAAAAAAAAAAAAAAGAAAATCCATGCAAAGAGAAACTTTGTTTTCACGGGTTCACATTTAAAAGAATCGATTTTCCATATGTAAGTCATTTTGTGAAGCCCAGAGGTAATTAATGATTTTAAATTTTTAAAAATACCCTTGTTAAGCTTGCAAAAAAAATGTCGATGATGATATACTCCCTCTTGTCCCTATTAATAGGACACCTTCTAAGAAGATTCTTTAGTCCTTAATATTAGGCACTTAATGAGGTATTAATTACTTTTTTAATATTAGCCCTATTTAAATTTACTCCTTTCGGCCTCTATTACAGGACACTTTTTATAAAGATTCTTTGTTTCTTAATATAAGGTATTTGATGGAGTGTTAATTACTTTTTTCCAATAGTATCCCCATTTGAACTCATTAACAATTTATATAAGAGAAAATGCTTTGCAAATTTCAAAAAATTTTATTTAAATAGAGAAAAAATTAAAAGTTTACTTTATGTTTGGGAGAATTACAGTCAGCCCCTTCTAAAAGAAATTAATTACAGACAATGACTAATAACAAGTCTCATTCAAGAAAAAACAAGTCATGCTCTGCATTTTAATAACAATCCTTTTCGCATTGATCCTTGTCTATAATTAATTTTCTCGGAAGGGGGCTGGTTGTGATTCTCCCTTTATTTTTAGACAAATTTAATAACTCAACTAGATCTCCTTGGCGTCATTGAGGTAGTTAAAAATGTCTTATAATATGGATCGAGAGAGTATTAATTTCCTCTTTTCCAAAAAATTATTGTGCTATAATAAGTAATAACATTTTCCTTTCACCATTTATATAAGCTATAATAATATCAATTTTTTTGTGAAAGATATGGGAAAATCATGTCGTTTGTGTCTTTGCTAATAACATTTTTTTTAATTTTGAAACTGCCTTGTTTTTAATTAGCGACCACCATGTTCTTTAGCTTAGCTTTACTGGTGTTCTCAATGCCATTTTTAAATAATCAGTGTTTTTTCTTTTTCCCCTTTTTATCCCAAGGAACTTTGGCCTGCGACAGTGGGCTTTAGCATCATTCACGCGTGGAAAGTTACGCTTGTACCACGCCATTTTAATATGCATGCCCCTCATAAAATTCATTAATCATTATGCTGCACTTTTGGTATTCGGATACTCCCTTGTATCCTATTTATTATGCATAATGAATTTTTTTTAATTATAAGACATATTATTAACTTTTTCTCGCAAGTTTTCCATTTTATTCTCACTCAATGGTGGCTTGAGACGGTACCTGACTTTGGCCAAAAAAAAAAAAACAGAGATCTACATAACTAAAGTCTATATAAGCATTTAAAAGAAGAGTTGAAGATAATGGGTATTAAATTTTTCATTAATTCTGTTGAAACATCTTAAATATTCATAATATTTTAGTTCTAATATTAATTATTTAATAAAAATTTAAAATTATTTTTTAAAATAAATAATATTAATTATATTAAAATTAATTTCAACGGTTGTTATCATTTTTTGATTTGATTCTCCGTGACAACCTGTCTTTTTTTCTTTCTTATTTTACCATGATTAATTTCACAAATCAAATGAAGAAGACATTACTCTAGTGTTAAATGACGGTTAGAATATATTTAATTCCCAATCTTTATAGTTCATTATATATACTTCATATAGATCAATGCTTTTATATCCAAGATTGTCAAATTCGTGAGTTTAAATAAACTTATAATGGGAATGTAAACTATAATTATAAACTCGGATCATAAAATTATAAGAGTTTATCTCTATTAATAAATATAAATTAAGAGTACATGATTAAATATTAAAATATAAAATATGATCATAATTTAATTTAAATATATTTCAAATATAAATAATTAAAATTGAATCCAACTACATTGATAGATTATCATACTCAATATAGAAATTTTAAAATAGGGTAACTTGTTTTTGATATTTTTTGTTTTCTTTTTTTATTAATATTAGTTCTTGTTTTTTGAGTTTCATTTTTCTTTGAACCAGGTCCTACCGCTTCTATAAATCAAGCTTTACATAGCATATACTTAACTCGATCAACTTGGTAAAAATTAACAAGTTTAGAAAATTTAATTAAATTTGCATTTAGTTAGAGTTTATGAGTGAGTTAACACAATTTTGTAATCAAAAATGTAAAAATGGTAAACTTGAAGAGTCAACTCATAAGTTTAATTACATCTGCATATAGTTTTAGTTTATGAGGGAGTTGATACTATTTTATAAGTTATAAATGTAAATATGATAAACTCAAAAAATCAACTGTGAATTTGACAATAATGCTTTTAACTAAAATAAATTTGGCACATATTGATAGATATCCATTTCATTTGCCATGATAAAGGTTATTACCTTGAGTATATGATTTTAGTGATCAGAAATGAAATTGAGGAATGTCAGTACTCAGTACTATTGGATTTAGCAACACCATGAGGATTAAGTGTTGATGATTGTGGTTGAGATTTGTTCCACGTATAGCATCCCTGCCTTAAGAGGCAAGGACCACGTTCATATATTTCCCAAGTACACACTTGGCAATCATCTCGTTTCTGTATGTATATGTCGAAGTAATGAATTGAAGATGTTGGCCACTTAAAACTACAAAAATACAATCTTCTCTCCACAAATGGTTCTACGAGGAAACTGAATTCAAACATTTGATCATATTGAGATAACGCTGCCCAGGATCATGATGCTTATCTTTGCAATGAAAAACTAGATCACGATTCTTCGGTAATTTATTAATGATTTGTACTGTTCTTTCAAAAAGTGAGGACTCACCAGCACCACTAGCTTTCAACATTGCAACAGCTATGACTAATAGCAGAATCAGAGATTTGGCATTCGGTGCCATATCATGTCTTCTGATGAGCTGATGCAGCAAGTTCACACCACACAACTCTTTTTATATGACTATAATTCGTGAGTTAATTCATTCAGTCCAAATAAGGAATATGTATTATGCATGGTGAGATTAATGATTTATTATTACATGCATATACAATTTTTACTCGTATTAATTTTTAAAGATATGCAATTAATGGGCTTAAGAGTGGTACTCCATCTTCTATGCATTTATCTAAAAATAGGTTTCTTATTCAATTATTATACAGGTTTCAGTCCTCCACATATTTAGCGGTTGAATGACAAGCAAGAATTTAATAGTACAAGGCCCCATCATATTTTTATGTATGTTCATTAATTTTTTCTCTCTATCTCCTTCCAATACATTGTATATGCATTTAGTTGATATCAATGCAAAATGCATACTTCGACATAATAAAAAAGAGTAATTAATGGGGGCTTGGTTTACCGGAATAGAGAAGTTCCTTATAACATATAGTGAACCAAAATTTAAATTTTTGATGGGAGATATACCTACATTTAATATAATGCTCAATTGTGCACGTGCTTTGAATAGAATAGTTTCAAATAGTAGGACACTTGTATACAATAAAAAATTAAGAAATAATAAATAGGAGTATGTATGCGAAAAATGTCTAGGTAATTGTGATTGATATTTTCAATTGTGGAAATAATTATTTTGTTACATCTAAAGTATTTCAGCCAACTTCTGTAAAGAAAAAGATTTCAACGTTTGTTTTTACCCACACTCTCCATTATACCAATTAACCTAACATTAAGTGGCATTATGTAAATAATTTTCGACTATTTTAGCCTAGGAAAAGTACTTGATTAGTAATTTAGCATTGATTTGTGAATTTTTAATCAAAGCCTAATGAGTTAAGATTTGTCCTGATATTGTATTATTTTCTCTCTCCATCCTAGTGTTCACCCTCCCCTTTTATCAAGGGTAACCCCCAGATGTCCCTGGTGAAGTGGAGAGTAGGACCCTCTCGAGTCCATTTCTCAAGATAGGGTATGATATAGTAAGCCATTCCAAAGTCTTCTCAATAATCAAATTCTCAGGGATTTGGCATAACGCGCACCCCCAAGGTTTGATTCTGATACCACCTAGTTTATAAAACACGTTTTGACAAAATTAAACATCAATTATAAGGCCTTAAGAGATTCCCTCATATCCTATTATGAGGTATAAAGAAAGATTTTTCCCCCCTAATAATAAGGCATGTCATTGATTTTTTTTTAATCACAAAGTTTTCTTTTTATTCTCGTTAGATAGTGGTGTGAGACTGCGTAATTATAGTCTATATAAACTCTCAATTTATAAGATACTTTTTTTTTTTTTACAAAAATACATATATCAATAAAGTTTATTAAATATACTTTACCTAAACTTCTTTCATTTCCTCCCATTCCATGAAGTGGTGGTGGGCGTGGTTTTCTTTCTATTAACATATTAACCTCTAAAATTTTATGTCAATTGAGCACATTCTTCTTATATTTTAATATATTTTGGCATAATTGTATATTTTTTGATTGTCCAAATTAAAAAATATGCATTTTGCTTTGGATTTATACACTTGGCTTTAATTTGATATTTTTGGCTTAATTTATGTTATATTGGTTTAAAATTAGGATGAAAGTAATTCTGGACCTTTAATGATGCTTTTGGGTTGTTTTTAGATGAAAAAATCAGATACAAAGATGAATTATCGCACTAATTGGGAGAAAAGTGCAAAATTAGCTAAAGCCATGACTTTATTCGAAAACTTCACTGTTGACAACAAAATGTTTCATTTTTTTTTTTTAGCTAAAAAAGCTTGGGTAGTGCATATATGTGGCTTGCTTGACCCAGAACATATTCTCTAAACATCTTCGTCTCCAGGAAGTCCCTCAAAATTATTTTTCGTAGGCTTAAGAATATGATAAGGTCGCCTTTAAGATAGTTTAAGACAGTTTGGGCTTAGAAAAAATTCATAACATCTTAAGTTTATGACTTAATTAATATTATGAAGAAATATTCCATGGTAAATTAAATTTACCATGTAATTATTTAAGTAAGGAGAATTTAATCATGAGGAAACAAATTTTGAGAATTTAATTTCAAGACATATTTTTTATGAAGGAAAAATTTATAAGATTGAATGAAATTAAATAAATAATATCTAAAATTTTTGAGAAATTATATTTACTTAAATATCAAAGTTAAGATTTAATTTTCGTTCTTTTAAAAGAATCTTGATTAATTGCAAATAAATAAAAAGTAAGATAAGATAAGGACAAAATAAAAAGAAAAGGACGAAATAAATAAATAAGAAAAGAAAAAAAATAAAAGGGATAATATACACATCAACGGTGGGCACGTGGCCTACTATTTGTCAATTTATTAAAAAAAAAAAGGTATATAAATTCCTGGAATCAGACCATAGTGACGTGAGACATTATGGTTTTCGGCGGCAATTAACCTGAGAGAAATCGCTAGAGAGGAAAGAAAGGGAGTGTTATCGCTGGAGGGGAGAAATTTTTAGAGAACCTGTACAGATATTTTCATACTGCATTAAAGCTTTTAAGGCCGGGTAAGTATCTTAAAATTTTTGTTCCAGCTAAAATTATTAGATTTAGGTAGATTTAAAATTAGAGAGAGATCTAGAGATTGGGTGATATTGAGTGATGACTCTAGGATTATTTTGAAACGATAGAAAATAACTTTTAGGTCATTCTGTATTCACGCGATGATAGGTAACTATAAATTTTATAATTCTCATATTGAATCGAATTTGATAAAGCATGCGTATTATGATGTTTTGTGAAAATCTGGTCTCGTGAAGAGTAAAAAGGAACTTGGTAATTTATGTTGCATAATGAAACCATTAGGAATGTTACATCGCTCATCTACAAAATTTAGCATTGGTTAAATGCTAATTGATCTCAGTTGATTGCATAATTTAATTATGATGATAGTGTAATGAAGTAAAACTTGATTATTGTGAGGACTCAAATATAAATGCTTGCGATAACAGTTCATGGTTAGTAAACATTACTAAATAATCATGTAATGAATGAAAACGTGATTAACTATAATATTAAAGATCAATTTTATCTCTCAACTCTACACAAAATATCATTGAAAACTCTAAACTTAATTATAAATCAATTATATCCTTCAACTTAAAAAATTTTTACTACTATCATCTTCACATTAAATATGTTGAATAGATGTTTGGTTGTTAGTAGGACTCACAATTTTTAATATTTTTTATAAAACATTTGTGGGTCCCACTTCATCTCCCTCTACTATCTCTCTCTTCCCCACGTCGTCCTCTATCCCCCTCTCCTCCCACCTTCTGTCTCCTCTATCTCTCCTCCACACCAGCAAGTCAAGATCCTAGGCATGCTTTTCCTCTTTTCCTTTCCAATTTTCATACCACCAAAATATAACTAAACGTTGAGAAAGACTGCTATGATGCCAAAAAGTTGATGCATACGAAAGTGGCACTCAATTTAATCAAACACAACACCCACCGTACTAGCTTTTCGCCATGAATACTGGTCCAAGATAAAAAAAAAAAAATTACAGATGACATAGGAACAGAGTTAGACCCGCACCTCAGAAAATAGTAAATTTAAAAAATGCACGGAACTAAGAGAATTAGGTGCTGCGGCTTGACATGGATAGCATGAGGATGCGGGTGCATCAGCTGGAGAGTGAGTGCTCCAGTGGCGGTCCTACATTGATCTCAGGGTGGGCGGATGCCCCCCCCCCCTCAAATTTTCAAGACACCATGTATGTAGTATTGATATATGCATCATTGCCCCTCCTCATCCCTTAATTCTGCACCCACTGGACAAGCCCGAGTTAAAACTTGAGAGAGTTAAGAAAGCAACAGAGACAGAGAAGATGACAATGGTGTTTGAAGAACGTGAAATGGAGATGGTATTTGAAGAAACATAAACCATGCTTATTGATTTGATCAGTTGGTGGAATAGTAAAACGTTGCTGTTTAGTGACAATCTTTAGTTCATATACATCATTTCAATACTATTTTTATACTAGTTTAGTATGATTGGTCTAACTGGGGAGAGAGATAAGCATATTTTTTAAATTAAAAGACTCTATACCCTATTTAGCTCTGTTTTCGAGACAGCAAACAGAGGTGAACATTTTAAAAGAAAATACCTTTTATTGCCATAGAAACAAAGAGAATGTTACCAAGAAATCTTGGAAGTGTCGTAGAAATAAAGAGATTCATGGTTGACGAAGATCCATTTTCTTCGTTATGGTAGAGAGATGTAATTTGGAGGATGGCGACAATGGTGCTCAAAACTAAGTGGGAATCAGAAAAGAAAAATTAAAAACTAGTGAAAAAATATTATAACAAAATAAAAAGATTTTTATATTTTTTTAGTAGATGCCGGATTGCAAATGGGATGCTCATATTGTGAGGTGTAGTAGAGATCGAACTGAAGTAGCGGATGCTGTGACGGAAGAAGCGTTGAACAGGGGAGGGATTTCGTTGGTTTCTGCCTTATTTGGTACACCTGACTGGCTTTTGCATGTGATTGCCCAAGACTGTCATACAACGTGCAATATTGAGTAGTTTTCGAGATTTGTTTCATAAAAAAAAATTAATTTTTTTATGCACATGTTTAAAGTATATTTTAAAATTTGGGATCCTCTTTATTATTTTTATACATTCATAATATTATTTTTCAGTTTAAAGCATGATTTTGAATTAGGAGATTGCAAATTTTATGAATTTTGAACAGGATTATGAAATTATTTTTAGCGAAAATTATAAATAAGGAATAACAAATCTTTTCCTCACAAATAAAATTTTTTAAATAATAAATTAGGATAAATTTAATAAAAGTATTTTGTATCCACCCTAATTATTAAATTTTATATAATTTTTTTGGCAAATAATCTTATAAATATATGAAATGCTTTTTATCATTTTTATAAAAAAAAAAAATACGCCCCTGCTGGCTCAGAGTCCTGCATCCGTCACTCAACGGCTCCACCATGAGGAAAGTGATCGCCAAGATTGAAGTAGCTTCAAACTGAAATGACAACGCTTGACTTGGGTCCTACTCTCCCCTATTTTTCATGTTAGAAACAGAGATGGTACTTCCCACCATCAACAAAATCCGGGGATTGCTCTGACGTCCTTCTGCGCACGAACTCAAGAACCCACATGCATGCAAGCGTGCTCTAGATTCTGATGCAGTAGGAGAACAAGAAGCAGCACAAACGAATGAAGAGACTTCTTCTTCCTCTTCCTCTTCCTCTTCCTCTTCCTCTTCCTCTTCTTCTTCTTCCTCTTCCTCTTCCTCTTCCTCTTCCTCTTCCTTATCTTCTTCGTCTTCTTCTTCTTCGTCTTCGTCTTCCTCTTCCTCTTCCTCTTCTTCGTCTTCTTCTTCTTCGTCTTCGTCTTCCTCTTCCTCTTCCTCTTCCATTTTCAAACTCGCGAGTCCTCCTTTTGCATAATTGTTTGCTTATCCTCAATACACATGGTTTCAAGCTCCTACCAAATACCCATCCAAGATGAGCTGGGATTCAAGTCCAGAACCATATGCTGAGTCTTTAGAGGGAGCAAGGAAATGGTGTTGTGCGGACTCTATGCAGGGCCAGTGAAGGAAATATTAATAAAACATTTTCAAATGTTAATATATTAAATTTATTTTTTAAAATAATAATAATAATTAGCACAAAAAATAATCCGTTAAAACTAACAATAGTAGGGTTAAAGGATTAAAAAGATATTTTATAAAAGTAATGGATCAAATCAAAATTTAAAGTATCAAATGCATTCTTTAACCAAAAATTTAAAATAACAATAAGTAATAAATTTTAAAATAACATATATAAAATCTAAAATAATTTAATAATAATAATAATAATAATAATAATAATAATAATAAATTTTTATTATTGTAACCATAAATATAAAATAATATATGTTTTTTATAATCTTTATCAAATAATTTATTTATAAAATATCTAAACTATCTTCCCTAGGCTTGATGTTCGACATTCTTCCTAATCCCAACAAGTGATATTGGATCTTGATTTTAGTTTGCAGGAGTTGAGCCATTCCGTTTATAAAGTTAAAGAGAAAGAATAAGATCAGTTATAACAAATTGCAAGGAAAAAAAAATGCATAACAAAGAAACTTGACCTAGTAGCTAGTAGGAGCAGCTGCAATAGTCACTCATGACAAATTAATATTTAAGTTTTTATTTGGAGAGGTGTTCACATATTTAATACTCAATAGTTTCCCGAATATAATAATCTCCAATAAAAAGATAGCTGTGGATACCAAAAAAAAAAACAATATGTTATTGGGTTGTTACATTGTGACACTCTAGATTTGAGATATTGCAAGATAATATTCATGTACTTCTTCCATCTTAAATTATAAAACATTTTTAGAAAAAATTTAACGTCTCAAAATATAAGACACTTTGATAAAAATAAAGTTTTATTAATGATACATTTTTAATACTACCCTTTTCATATATTTCCTCTCTTCAATATTATCTCATCAATAGAGTATTAAATAAATGATACCTTTCAAAGTTTATATGCTTGTCTTGAAAAAGTAAGATTGTAAAGTGTATTTAATGAGCTTTATTAATATATAAAATTTTGTTTAAAAGTGTTTTATAATTTGGGATAGATAGAGTAATGTTTTATATAATTTTGAATTGATTCAGATTTTATTCAATAATTTTGTTATACCATGAACGGGCTGACATATTGTTATAGAATCCTAGGCCTATAAGCCGTTAATGGCAATATAAATATTAACATTCTTAGGTTACTTATTTTTTCTTTGATATGCAGGTTATTATTAATAATTATTAATTTATAATACATTGATATGGATGTCAAGTAGTATACTTCCTCTCGTTTTTTATGTTGGTCACCTAGAAGAAATGGATGGTCCAATATATTAGTCAGAGTGGAATATTAATTAAATTTCTTCATAGTTGCCTCTCTTCCAATTATTTACGACTACATTTAATTGAGAGAGATTTTTTTTTTTTATCAATTCATGATGGCAATATTGGAAAAATATTTCATTTACAGATAATGTTAATAACTTAACTAGCTCATTTTAGTTTCAATAGAGGTTACAGGTCATTTGTACAAAAGATTAGAGGGTTTCCAGTATAAAATAAAATTTAAAAAAAAATATTTCAATTAGAGATACAATTATTGACTAAATTATCTCTTTCTTGTTTTAGTGAAATAGTTAAATGACTTTACTACAAAGTAGCAGCAATTGTTAAGATAAAGTAGAGTATAAATAGATATTATATTAGCGATGAAAAAAAGTCAAATCAAATAAGATATTGCCTAATAGACTTGTATTAAATATTAATTTTAACTACTTAAATGATAATAATAATTATATAATTATGCACACATACACATAATGCATATATAGGTGTGACCATATGCCTGAGACTAGTTTGGCCTATTTACGTCAAACTCAAATTACCTGACTTACTTTTATCGCTAGCAGAGGTCTAGATTAAAACTCCTTGTATAATCTTTCATAGGCATGAGTGTAAAAAGGGAAAGAGATTTTTGATATAACGTGATTTATTTTCATTTAAATTTGCACAAGTTAGAAGTGAAAGAAAAAATATTTTTACCAAGGGATGTTTGGTATTAAGGGGGTTAAATCAACTTATTCTCCCACATTTTCCAGAAACTAAGCAACGGAATCAATATATATATATATATATATATCTCTTTTAAGATATTAAGTATTCAATAGCTAGCCTTATATTTTGTGTGCGTGTGTGTGATTCTGAAAAGAAATATTTAGATAATGAAAATAGGGAAATGGTAAAATTAGAAGAAAGTAATAATATATCCTTTTATGCAAAAAATACTTAATAAAAAAGACAAATAATTTCTCATAGAAGGTCACTTGTACAAAAGATCAAAGAGAATACTCATTTTTTATAATTGTCATTCTTTAATAGCAATAATTTTTTTTGGTAAATAATACCAATCATTAGTTATTTCTTTTAAAATTCTAAGGATTATTGTTTTTCTTTTCATTGTGATTTTGACATACTCCTAGCACATTTTGGATAAAAAGACATTAATTGCCCGTAAAAATCTATAAATCACCTTTTATACATATGAAATGGTAGGACTTTCAAGGAAAAAATGTCTTCTAATATGAAATAGAGGTAAGATATCAAACATAAGAGAAAAAATTAGTCTCGTCTCAAACCACTGATTTTGTAAAAGTGTTATAAAAGTTTAAAGATGCTTCTGGACATGAAATATGTAATAGGAACAGATAAGATTTTATATGAAACGATGAAATACAAATATGAAAGTTAAGATGGGCTTCAACTATCTTTCATTGAATTCAGCTATTGAATCCAAATCCCACTCCGTTTACCTTGAATATTCATTTGCATTGACCACTTGATTTACTTTCATTTCCCGTTAATGATAAGGGGCAGAAAAGACTTTCTCCCATTCAGTTAGCCACAAGTTCCAAGTGAAGACTGTGTGCCTGTCAAATTCTATCTTCAATCACTTATCTTCCTCTACATTGATCCTACTGTACTCAATCAAAACCTTTGTGATCACCTAGTTAGAAGTGATTTTTGGTCTTGTCATATTATACATTAATCATGGAAGAATCTATGATATCAATTCTGAGGGCATATCTAGTAACACAACTATAAAGGCTAGACTTATCACCTAATTCATGGAGCCTATCCCATGATAGATCTATTATGTGCCTTAGTCTCCAACACTCGTGTCTATGATTTTGATTTGCATTTCCTTATATAATATGAATCTTTTATTCATTATTGTTCTCACATTAATACAATAATGATTGCCACGAGACATAAACAATAATTCTAAAATTTTTCATAGATCCTTATTATAAAATAACCATGACAGTATTATGATGATAATGAAACTTAATTAAAAAGGAACAAACTATATGCAAAACAACCTATATGCAACAAACAATTAGCTTCACAATTACTATAAGAATGCGATGCAAAAATGTCCTATATGCTCTGGGAAGAAGTAATCATGCCTGTCTACCAGAATAACCTATCTACTTCACTTCTTCCCCTAAGGTGGCGAAATAGTCAAAAGCGCCACACGAAATTTCTTTTCACCCTTCGAGCTCCAGAGGGTTAGAATTTTCTTCAAAACCTAAAAATTCACATCAACGACAAAATTATGAGTTGTCGTAAGAAACTGATAGATTTGCTATATTTAGTTAGTTTAAATATATATAAATATTTTATGGATATCAATCAATATAGATTTTCTAGCATAAATTTCATTTCATTTCATTTAATGTCCAAATAAGCCTCACAATATGATAATGAAATCGTGCACAACATGCAATGTATATGTATGACATTAACACATCATCAAAATCTTGATGGTTGCCGCAAAAAAAAGACATATACGAATCTACGATGTTAAACACAAGCAATGAGAACTGAGAAGAACAAGACGACAGAATGCACAAAAATTGACAGGCAAGGAGATGGTATAGATTTGATGTCCAGATACTATATCCATTCACCAAACAATTATCTGATGAATTTATTCGAGTGAACCACACCATGACAACAATTATGTAGAGTAGGTAACTGATATGAGCAATGCACTATTTTCAAAGAACAAGATAGGCTTTTAGATGGTTCCATACCCTATGACAACAACTAACTCGCCCAACTTGAGCCATTGGATGCAATGCAATGCCAAGATTAAAGGTTGTTGAAGGGTAGAATGGAAAAGGAAATGGGAAACAACCATCAGAAAGATATATGGGTAGATCCAGAAGAAAGGTTGGGAAAGGAAGTGCCTCGAGCATATGAATCATAACGAGCCATAACCCTCCTCGACCAAGAAAAACAATATCTTCTATCAGACTACACGAAGCTTAAAGGACTGTGGGATGACATGTGATCACTGGCACCATGACTGAGATGCATATGCAGTGGGTGCATTTGTGACACGCAAATGCAGGTGACCGTAGTGAAGGAAAGGGATCACTTGATTTCTTAACAGGGCTCAATGAAGCATTTGGAACCATCAAAAGCTCAATTCCTGCGATGAAATCATTGCCCAGCCTTGCAATTGCAGCAGTGGAAAATTTCAGCCATGAACAAATCAATATACCAAAAGCCTTAGCCTTTCAAGCTTGGCACTCACTATGAGAAAGATATGATTGACTGAAAAGAGTAAAAGAAAGATAAGCCACAGTGTAGTCATTGTCAAACGTTGGGACACACTGAGGATCACTGTTTAGAAATAATTGGGCATTCATCGGATTTGAGAAAGGGAAATCAGGATAGAAAAGTGAAGGCAACTGTTAAAACTGGGCCAAAAGTAGTGTAAGTTAATTCATGTGAGAGCCCAATTGTAGGATTAATAGAGGTTGCTATGAACTATACACTACTAAGAATGCTGGCTCCCAAAGCCAATGTGCCCAACCCAAAGCAAATAAGGCTAGTAAAATTCCAGCATAGGCCTATGAGTTATCAATTCTGGGGCAACCAAGCACATTACCTGTGACTGTGACCTCAAAAAGAATCAAGAAAGACCACCAACCAAAGACCAATCCAAATTTCAAATAGACAGTGTATACTAGCTGAGGGTGTTGGAAGAACCAAGGCACCCAACCGAAGGAATCAATGCTGTTTTGAATATTCCAATGAAATTTACATTCAAAGCTGACGAGAGTAACTTTACTGACATTTGTTGCTGATTTTGTGTTGTCCAGGACTTAACTACAAGGAAATGGTTAGAGTAGGCAAGGTGACAGTTTCTAGTTCCTACATGCTAGAGCCAGTACAAGATGGAGGATGGTTATGGTAGTCAGCAAGACAAACAACCCAAAAATTTGGCACCAGATATTGGGTTGTGCATCAGGAGAAATCATGAATTAATGGACAAAGCATGTTGAGATGGATTGTTATTATGTAAGAGAAAGGAAATATTAAGGAGAAATCATAAACACATGGACAAGAGACTAGCTAGGTGAATGCATGTAAATATTCTGCAGATATCAGTAAACATTTTCATGTAACCATTTTATTTTATTCTACCTTAAGTTATGTAACACAATAAGATGATGAAAAATATTGCAATTCTGCTAAGATTTTAGTTGAGACATAGTGATTGGCTCAATTTCTGATGCACATCATGGTCCAAAAAGAAAGCAATTTTAGGTCAAGGGGCTTTTATTATAAACATGTATAATTTTCTCTTTCACAGAATAAAAATAATTACTTCTATAGTAAAAAGGAAGAAGAAAAATCACGTGCAGAAATTGAAGAATTATTACCCCATCGGGCCTTGGGCAAAGATGTGCTGGAATGGTAACATCTCTCACTCCCTCAAGTTTCATTCCACATATCGCTTCATCAAATCCTACTTGAGATAATGAGAATAATACACAATCAATGAACCTAATTCTTTCACATAATAAGCTTTTTTTTCTTAAACATAAATTTTTATTTTTATTGTTAGACTGATCAGGTTAAATCAATAGTCTTATGTTATGGAGAAGTTAATTTTATATATTAATTAAATGGAAAAGGAGTATGTCAATTAATGTCAAAGAAATCATTAATAGTTGTTTAACAAAACACAACATAAATAATTTAACCAAAATTCAAAGAAACTTAGTTATATTAAGTTGGGGCTGCAACATAAACAGCAGCAATCAAATTCATATTTTTACCATTTTTTCCTTGACCCAAAATCAGTTCCAAAGTGCCCCCACTTCCAGGCTCACCTTTCTCACCCAGATGTATATACTTGATTCTTACCTATAATTGAATATATAGATTATTATTCAATTAAAAATTGGAAGAAAAAAAAACCATATCATCAGAAATTCATATTAACTTATATCCATGGAGAGAGTTAAAAAAAAATTGATGGATGACAATATATAGCAACCAAGAAAGGGGAAAAAAATGAATATTACCTTATCGCCTATTCTGGCCACTCGATTACCTAGGCCGTTTATCCTATCATAGGGGTCTGCATATATAAGTTAACCAAGAATAAATCACAAGTTATGTCTTTACCATTCCCATAATTACCAATATGAATATACTTTTAGTTTCATTTAACAGTTAAAACTCACCATTTGGTATACAGTTCGACCTCCAAAATAAATGGAAGTCCAGGAACAAATCTCATCAGAGTTTAAATTATTCATTTCCTAAGGCCTAAGGGAATGTACAACCATTTTGGCGGGCATAAAACAATAAAATGGCTTAAATGGCCATGGCAAAAAGGACAAACCAATATCTTAAGATCCAAAAAATTATATATCAAAGTTGTAATACCAAACAAAAGAAAGCCTAAAACAGTAATAATTATTAATCACAAATTACTAAATTGAGGAGAAATGGAATAAATACCTCCTTGAGTACGTCCTTCATCAAATGATGCCAGATACCTGTTTGGCCTATACAAACGACAATGAAAGTTTTATTCCCAATAGAAAATTGTACCCGAAGAGAAAACGACTTATGCATAGATGAATAAAGATAATAATTATTTCATCATAAACAGTGTTTGCATAAAATGTACTTTGATGCATAATCTAGTCATACCAATACACACACATGATCTAATCGGAAAGGTTTGCAACATATATAAAATGATCATAAGTTCAAATGAAATTTTCAAACTAATTATCAGATCTACTCACACCAAACTTGCAGAGATGTGAATGTAGTTACTCTTTATTTAGTGGGACCTTGACTGAGTTAACACATCAACTCAGCATTCAAATAGTGCTAGAGCAGACTCAGAAGATAAAGAAGAGGGGGAATAACAGTTGAGTCCCAAAGCACAATTTAATGAATGTTAGGTCCTTGGAAAAATTTGCTAAACGATGGTTGCAAATGAAAATTTTAGTTGGAAATTGAAAGTTACATTAGAAATTTAAATGATTGATTTGTAACCTGTACAACTGAATTTGAAATTCAAAAAGTTTTCTTGGGATCTGACTGTCCTTCCCCTAAACAAAACAGCAGTAAAGAGGCTTAAAGCCCAAAAAACAACAAACAAAAAGACAGAAACTGGAAAAAAACAGTACAGAGACTTGAACCAACCCTCAGTCCCTTTCAAAAGGGAATCAAAAGCTGTCCATAGACAAATCAGTCTGACCTTCTCCAACATTCCATGCCACAGATGTAAACCCATACTCAGATCCAAGCTATAACCCAACCAAAGTGTCTGCACACTGATTAACTTCACGAGGCACATAGGTAATCTTTTTATTCCAATCCTCTCCCCTCTACTCCTTAACCTTCCCCAGCAGTCTGACTCTACTCTCATTGCTCTCCTCCAAGCCTTCAATTTGTCTCAACACACCTAGAGAATCAACTTCTACCACCACCCTTCTGAATTCAGCTTCCCAACAAAGCTTCAGTCCTTCCAACACGCCCCAAAGTTCGGCTTGAGCAGCACAGTAGCTACCCAAATTCTTCAAAAAACCCAGTAGCCACATACCCTTCTAGTCTCATATAATACCACATCTCCTGCCAAGGACTCAAGGCCCCTACAAGCTCCATCTGTGTTGACCTTCACCCATTCCTTCTCAGGGGAGACCAGCAAACCAGCCCAACGATTCTTGTCTGCTGCATGGAGTTGGCTTCAAATCCGACCCTACACATATTATGACTAAAACTGAGGATCAACCAACAAACTTCCTCTACCCTTCTCTACCTTTCCTCCTTTCTAAAGATCCTCCTATTCCTTTCATTCCAAATAATCCAGCAAGCCACACCAAAGATGACTCTCCATTCAATCCCTTCAACCTTCACTCTACTAAGCTTCAGGTTAGATCTAGCCCAGCTCTTCGCATCCTCACCAAAAGAAATTACCCAGAGATTCTGGAGGAAATAGGAAACTCCAAATGACAGAGGCCTTCCTGCAATTCCTCAACACGTGCATCACAGATTCTGGCTTGTGGCCCTGAGCCACACCCAACCTGCAAGCTGAGTTCACTTGTATGCAATCTATTATGAATAGCAAGCCACAAGAAGAACTTGATTCTCTCAATTCTGGGCCATTTCCAAGTCAAATTCCATGCCTCACTAGCTTGGCCCACTTTAACTCTTAACAAATTACATCAACTTTTTACTGTATACTCCCCCTTGTCACCCCTACCCAGTAGGGCTTATCAGCATTCTCCTCATCAGGAGGTAGCAGCGCATGGGGCCCCTTTTAACATTCACAGGTAATACATTCTCCAGAATCTCCCACTTCCATTCCCCCTCCTCATTAACTGCTTCATCAGCCTTCCAATATCAATGAGAATTGGAGAATTGCATATTTAGATCTCTCCATTTCCTCTCTCTCTCTTTTCCCCTCTCTTTCTCTCTCTCTTTCCAATCTAAATTCCATAACAATGGAAATCAAAAGTTACATTTAAAATTTCAATGATTTCATTTGCAACCTATACTGCTGAATTTGCAATTGCTTGAAATGACATCTACCACTTATTTAAAAAAAAAAAAAAATTCTTGGACCTAGCTATCATCCCCCTAAACAAAACAGTATGGAGAGAAACAAATATTTACTTGAGCATAAAAAAAATTCTATCTATATCTGAACAATGATATATATAATCGACTCTAACCTCATCGCCTTTTCCTTCCACTCTTAAATCTCATATTGTTTAACAACTCAACTGTGTTGATATACTGGATTGTACTGAAGAAATTGAATATTTTTATCGTTGGAAAGGAAACTTTAACTTAGTAACATTTAAAATCTGGACAGATATATGTTTTCTGCAAATCCTAAAAAGAGAATGAACATACCTCATGCCGTGCTTCAATCCCCGGCTCTGTATGCTTTTTTGCAAATGGATTCAACTCTACAGCGATGGAAACGAAAGAAAGGCACGACAACGGAACAACTCAGGCCATCATTTCGCTTGCTCTCCAAATATTTGATCCAAACTCAGCTGTGAATGAAAAACAGATTTCGAAAATTTGAAAAATATATGTACCTGGGATGAAGACGGGGGAGCCATCGGCGGTGACTGGAGGCGCACTAGACGGCGGCGGGAGCGACCAAGAGGAGAAAAAACGACGAACGTGAGAGCCGCGCGCACACCAGACGTACTGGCGAACTGGAGGAAGCCAATACAGAGAACAAGTAGGGTTTATGGGTAGAGTTGGGAAAGAGGTGGTTGACCGTTCGGGGCCTGGCCCTTATGAATTTAAAACCCTTAAACTTGATTTCTAATTTTTTTTAAAAAAAAATTTAAATTTAATTTAAAAGATTTAAAATTAAGCTCACAAACCTTATTTTAAAAAAATTAAATTTTGCTACCCCATGCACGAGGAGCAAAAACTATATCAAATTAAATATCATATTTTATAATTTTTGTATTAATACTATATTAATTGTAATATTATTACTTCATTACATAATAAAAAGCATTCCTAATCCAAACCAAAAAAAATCTCATCTATTCACAACCTCCATTAATAATAAAGAAATATTAATCCATTACTATAACTTAATGAAATCAAGCATAAAAGAGATGACAATTAGAATGCATATACAATATTTTATGAGCCCAAGTTTCTAAAAAACTCAATAAATAACATTTGTAGTTGTTCTTTTACTAATATTTTCATGATCATGCATCAAAATCTATAGCCCATCCATGTTTCTTACCTTGACAAGGTCACAGATCGTGCTTTTACTTCCCCATGTAATACAATAGAAGATTATATATAAATATTGATCAAATATAATGATTAACTCATAGATAATATATTAATTGCAAGATTTGTTTGTTTGGGTACCTTTCATGCAAGGAAATTGAAATTGTTAACTACCTATTTATGATATTATATCCTACAATTTTTCATTTTAAATATAATGTCTTTATCTATCTTATGCACATATTTTAAGTTTTAAATTTATATATAATGCCTCCATTATACAATTTTATGAACTTCACATCCTTATTGTACTAAAACAACTATTTTTTTTTAACAAACAACTATTTTTATTTTGAATGTGGCTAGCTTTTACTATCTGCCCCAAGAAATTATCAGTAATGTCTAATTGAATTATGTATAAATTAATTCTACTTCAAAATTATATAAAATGAAAATTAGAATTATTGTAGAATGTTTTGCACAAAAGTTCTATGAAAGGAGGATTTTAACATTGGTTATAATCAACTTGCAATGGTTTCATATAATTACGTATGATAATTAAGATTTTGTAATGCTAGACTTGTTTCTCCATAGTCAATATTGAATTGAATTCAATACTGAAAAGCCAAAGATTTAATGCCCCTAATGTTATGGCACATATATGGGAATAAACATCAAAATATAAATAATAAAATTTTATCCTCATAAGATTACTTATATAGTCTTAATATTTCTCAACATGCTTTAATTTGACATAATTCTTTCTTCTTCCATAAATCCCTGATAAAGAACATGATGAGAAATAATAATATTTCCCAAAAATACCAATGCATTAGTTTGATGACACAAGTTGTTCCTCTTTCTCATCATTCATCCATAACAACTAAAAACATGCAGCTCGAAAATCATGGAACATATAAAATTGAAGCAAACAATTAAAGCATGCACCTCTATTTTTTGTTCATCTTTGAATGACAATGGAGAAGAAGCAGGGCTGTCTTAAACACATTTTTCCTGTACATAATTTAGCAATAAAAGGGAATTTTTAAGTAACCCATCAACAAAAACAACAAGGGCTTTTTAGTAATAAAAATACCAATTTTAGATAAATCAACAATGCATAATAGTAAAAAAAAATCTCATAAATTTTTGCAAGACCCTTCTTTTTTTATTCTCATCCCAAATACATAACAAAGATGATGATTAATTAAGCTACCAATTAATGTAAAACACAAACACTCACGCTCACACTGATTTAAATAGAAAAGGAAAAGTGAGATGAAACAAAAACAGAGAGTGGTAGGGAGAGGGACGAGGACAGGGTAGTGGGGGAAGAGACGAGGAAGGACAGAACAAAGAGGGAGGAAGAATTGAGAGGGGTAGGACGCAGATTGGAGGGAGAGAGTTTTCAGAATATATCAAATAACTTCATTTTTCATTTCTCCTGAATACACAAGTCATGCTATTTATAAATATGAGGTTTCCTTCCTAACAAGGAAATGTCCACCTGCTGCCTGGTTTCCTTCACAAGAAGGAAACTTACAAAAGTTAAGTGAAAAGCAACAAAAACTAATAAACTAATGAAAAACAATAAAGAACTAATAAATTATTTTCTCCTAAAGTAATATTTGCCATATTTTCTATCAATTCCCCCTGCTACAAAGAACTCTCCTCCAGAGAGGTAGAGTGTTGATAGGCTTCTAGCAAGGCAGGATTAAGTTGTTGGAATTCATCTTCTAAAATTCAGGTGGCATCTTCATCAGATCAACCTCTCCAACGAACCAAATAACGACGAAGGGGCCCCTCAGAGGTAAAGACCATCTGATCATCCATAATGGTCTCAATTTCGTTAACTGATGGTAAGATAACAGGCAATGATGGAATTAGCACCTGTGAAGGCTGAGTACCTGCAGAATCATCAGAAAGCAAATGGGGAGGCTCAAAAGTTCCCCGGTAAGGCATAAGATCCTCCACATTAAAAACTGGACTTATGGCCATATCAGAAGGTAATTCTAAAAGATAAGCATTAGGTCCTAATTTCTTTATTATGCGAAAAGGTCCCGAAGCTCGAGCATGTGACTTTTTAAAAGCATGTTTAGGGTAACGTTCTAGACGAATGCGAGCCATAACATAATCACCTATATTGAAGCTTTGAAATCGGCGATGAGTATTAGCAGATAATTTATATTGATCATTACTTGTCGCTAATTTGCGCCTAATTTCAGCATGTAATTCATGAAGGCGATTGGCAAAGGATTCTGCAGATTCAAAGATGCGAAATGTCAATGGGATTTGTAGGAGGTCAATAGGCTGTTTAGGATTAAAACCTTGAACAATCTGGAAAGGACTCATGCTTGTAGACCTATTCACTGAATTATTATATGCAAACTCTGTAGTGGGTAGAACCAAATCCCAGTTCTTCAGCCTGTCTCCAACTAAACTCCGAAGCAAATTACCCAAACTACAATTAGTGACTTCAGTTTGCCCATCAGTTTGGGGGTGGAAAGTAGAAGAGAACTTCAATTGGGTACCAAAAGGTTTCCATAGGGTCTTCTAAAAGTAGCTAACAAACTTAACATCTCTATTAGATACGATAGTGGTAGGTAACCCATGCAGACGCACAATCTCCTTGAAGAACAACTTTACCAGATGTGAAGCATCCGTAGTTTTGCTACAAGGAATAAAGTGAGCCATCTTTGAAAACCTGTCCACAACAACTAATACAGAGTCATGACCTCTAGCTGTGCGAGGCAATCCTAAGACAAAATCCATACTCAAGTCTTTCCAAGGTGCCTCGGGAATTGGTAAAGGAGTATACCAACCGGTATTCTGTCGCCTGGCTTTAGAAGTTTGACAATTTTGATATTGAGACACTATGCGAGCCACATCACGCTTGAGTGAAGGCCAATAGAACTTATCTTCGACTAATGCCATTGTCTTATTAACCCCGAAATGACCAGCTAAACCTCCAGCGTGTTACTCCCATATAAGAAAATCTCGCATAGAAGTACATGGGATGTACAGCTTGCTTCCACAAAAGAGATGACCGTCTTTAAGGATGAAATCAACATGCTCATGACGGTTACCATTGCGAACTTCTTGGTATATTATCCTAAAATCTGGACATGAAACATAGTCTTCCTTTAAGTTTTCAAAACCAACAACACTAACGCTCATAGTGTGCAACAAGTTGATCCGACGGCTCAGGGCGTCAGCCACTATATTTTCTGTTCCAGAACGATGCTTGACCACAAAAGTGAATCCCTGAATATACTCAACCCATTTAGCATGTTTAGCATTTAAGTGCCGCTGAGAGTTGATAAACCTAAGCGCCTGATGATCAGAGTAAAGAACAAATTGTTACGGAAGAAGATAGTACTTCCAATGCTCAAGGGATCTCACAATCGCATAAAATTCCTTGTCATAAGTGGAGTACTTTTGTTTGGCATCATTGAGCTTTTCGCTAAAGAAAGCCACAGGGTGACCTTCTTGGCTTAGTACACCTCCGATTCTTGTCCCAGACGCATCACAAGCAACTTCGAAACACTTTGTAAAAACAAGATTGGAGCTTGAGAAAGCTTCTTCTTAATATCTTGGAAAGCCACGAAAGCTGTAGATGTCCATTAAAACTTGTCTTGTTTTAAGCAATCAGTGATAGGAGCTATAATGGTACTGAAGTTTCTAATGAAGCGTCTATAGAAAGAAGCAAGGCCATGAAAACTCCGTACTTCATGGAGAGATTGTGGCTCAGGCCATTCTCGAATGGCTTGGACTTTCTCAGGGTCAGCTGCTAAACCCTTTTCAGAAACTATGAAACCCAAGAAGATGACTTGATTTTGAAGAAATGAACACTTAGGCAAGTTAACATAAAACTGTTCTTGACGCAAGGTGAGAAAAATTAACTCGAGATGTTTCAAATGTTCTTCTTTTAACTTGCTAAAAACTAGTATGTCATCAAAGTATACCACCAAAAATTTTCCCAAGTATGAGCGAAGGAGGTGAGTCATTACTCTCATGAATGTACTTGGGGTATTTGATAACCCAAAAGGCATGACAAGCCATTCAAACAACCCATCTTGCGTTTTAAAAGCAGTCTTCCACTCATCTCCAAGTCGAATCTTGATCTGATGATAACCACTTCTGAGGTCAATCTTTGAAAACCAACTAGATCCAGACACTAAATCAAGCATGTCATCAAGTCTAGGAATGGGAAACCTATACTTGATGGTGATCTTGTTGATGGCTCTGCTGTCTATGTACATTCTCCAGGAGCCATCTTTCTTTGGGGTTAAAAGAGCAGGTACTGCACAAAGACTCATACTATGCTAGATATAACCCTTTTCCAACAATCCATTGACTTGTCGGTTAAGATCTACCCTATCTTTAGGGTTCATCCTGTAGTGCGGTAGATTAGGGAGTTGTGAACCTGGAATGAAATCAATTGCATGTTAGATATTTCTCATTGGTGGTAATTTAGATGGGAGCTCATCTAGAGTGATATCTCAAAATTGTTGTAAGAGCTGTTGCACCTCTTCTGGCATTTCTAAAGTAGTAGCAATTTGTTGTGAAATCTTGGATACCAAAATAAACACAATCGTACTCTCTGCTTTCTTGTACAAATTGTTTTTCTATCAGAAGATGCAAGTTGTGGGTTATGGGTTTTGTGCCTTTTGATTTACTTGAGTATTTACTTTCGTTGTCAAGCTTAGCAGGACGTAATAGGATGGTCTTGCCTCCATGCTTAAATGCATAGGTATTCTCACGACTATGATTGATAACATTGTAGTCATAAAGCCATAGTCAACCAAGTAAAATGTAAGCAACATCTATTGGAAGAACATCATAAATAATCTCTTCTTTATAGTCTCCTAAGTGAAGAGGAACACGACATTATTGAGTGACTGGTAAAGAAGTCTTGTCAACCCATACAACACGAAAAGGTTCTGGGTGAGGTTCTGTCTTGATGCGGAGTCGGGCTACTCCTTGACTAGAAATAACATTTCTAGAACTCCCTCCATCAATTACTAATTTGCAAGCTTTATCTCCACACTTCACAAAAGTGTGGAAAATACTTGCTCGCTTCCATGAATCACTAGGCAGAGGGACAGATAGATGCATCGCATAACTCCAACTCGACGTGTCTTATACCCATATTCATCAATGATGATGTCCTCATCGATATCTGAAGGACACTCAACCGGATCTATGACAACGTCAGCATTTGCATTGTCTTCCTCACCCTCACATTGTGAGTCAATAACTAGAGTACGCTGTGGGCATTTTGACGTAATGTGACCCTTTGAGTGATAGTGAAAACATTCAATAAAAGAATTGTTAGGGCAGGAAGCAGGAACTATAGCCTCACTAGGCTTAGAAGTATTACCCTTCAACCCAGTTGTTTGAGTAGGTGTAAAAGACGAGCTAGGCCTAGATGTAAGTGCTCCTGTTGGTCGTTCAGACAGACTAGAAGTTTGTGCTTGTCTAAATTGATTGCTCTGCATGTCGATACGCTTTACGAACGAGTACTGTGACAGAGACTCTACTTCCAAAGTCTTATGATAAGCTTCTTCAAGAGACTCTAGAAAGTTTAACTTGAGCTCCTTCTGTATATATGGCTTGAGCCCATTAACAAACTTGGTAATGGTGCGCCATTCCTCTTCATCCACATCACATCTAATCATAAGGTCATCAAATTGAGAAATATACTCGAAAGCTGTGGAGACTTGCCTCAAATTAAGGTATTTGTTATACAGTTGACTTTTATAATGAGTCGGCACATATTTTTCTTTCAGTTTGGCCTTCATTTCATCCCACGTCTCAATCGATGGATAACCTTATCGCTCAATGTTCCTTTGGACATTTTGCCAGTATTTTCTAGCAGATCCCACAAGCTTCATCTTCGTAAACCAAACTCGTTGAATATCTCTCATGTCATACCATTCAAAATAATCTTCCATGCTGGCTAACCAATCTAGGAACACACTAGGATTCAATCGTCCATCAAACTCAGGAGCTTCAACTTTAACCTTTTTGGTGATGTCATTAGTATGTGTCCTTCTAAGGCCTTCTCTACCATTCCTTTAGACTAACTGGTATGGTCTATGATGTTGTTCTTCAGGCCCTTGTACATTCCAAGTATCATCTATGTCATTAGAATGATGATTGGTAAACTCATAAGGAGATGGTCTACTGTGTCTTTCATCCATAGCTCTAGAGGAACAACCAATCCTAAGGGAATTACCTTTAAGTTGATTGTGGACTGAGAATTGCTCATTTCTAAGGCTTGACTCTCCTCTAACGATAGGTCTTTCAAGTAACCCTTCAGTTGTTTTCCCCGTATCTTGTCTGTATGTCAACTAAATTGCCCCCATTATCTCTTCAAATTTATTGTTTATGAATTCTTTAATTTCATCTAGCCGCTGGTCCACATATACCCTTTGAGTCCTTTTAGATTCCTCAAGATGATTTTGGGTGATTTGGGAGTTATTGGCCATGGCAAATTTTAGGGCAGTAATTTCTTGGTCTAATAAAGCTTGCTTATCGTATAAATCATGAATGGTCATACAATGACAAAGATGGTATAGTAAAGTGCAAGTTTGGAGTGGATTTAATAACCTAAGGAAGAAAGGCCCCAAGTTTCCCTTACCTAAATAGGTGAAGTCCCTTTTTAACAACACTAATCCTCTAAGAATTCAAAAATTCCATAGGGATCGTATGCTAAATAGGTAACAACTCGAGTGAAGTCTTCACAAAAATCTCCAAAAGTTCAAAAACCTTTCAGGAAAACCGTTAGAAACTTCAACTAACCTAGGGTAATTTTTGGACCTGGGTATAGGGGCGAATTGTGTGTGAAGTAGGTGTCCTAGGTTATACGAACACTGCTATCAAAAGTCATAAATTAACAACATAATGATCAATGTAAATCTCCTTTTATATATATATATATATATATTTCAAAATATTAAATTAAAACACGATTAAAATAAAAATAAAAATTGCAATGCTCAAAGAAACCAAAGTACCACACAACAAAGATTTTAGAACTAGCTATGAATGAAACACCTCCCTTTAATAACCAAATAAGTCAGTTAAATGAGAGGGTTGTTGGCCTTAACAGAGTTACTTTAGGAGCCTAAAACAAAAAGTTTTACCCCCAAATAAGTTTAGGCGATGACTTGTGCCTCTTAGCTTCTTCAGAGTTGAAGAAATTCCGCAAAAATACTAAAAATTAGTTTCTGGCGAACTGTACGGACGGCATGTGAGGCGCGTGAGGACCACGCGCATAAACTCTGACGGTGCGTGCCGGCGCTTGTGACTGTGGGTGGAGGTGGTTTTTCTGATTCTGATTGGATTTCTCCTCCTGAGCATGATGGTGGCGTCCGTTTTCGGATCTGACATTGGGTAATTCTGCTCTGGGTGCTGGCAGCGTGAACAGAGTATGCTGAGCTTCCCTATGAGTTTTTTTTCTCCGATCTCCAGCCGCAGAAATAACCTAGGAACGTTTAGAGCCTTGCTCTGATACCAAGTTGATGTAAAACACAAACACTCACGCTCACACTGATTTAAATAGAAAAGGAAAAGTGAGATGAAACAAAAACAGAGAGTGGTAGGGAGAGGGATGAGAACAGGGTAGTGGGGGAAGAGATGAGGAAGGACAGAACAAAGAGGGAGGAAAAACTGAGAGGGGTAGGACGCAGACTGGAGGGAGAGAATTTTCAGAATATATCAAATAACTTCATTCATTTTTCATTTTTCCTAAATACACAAGTCATGCTATTTATAAATATGAGGTTTCCTTCCTAACAAGGAAACGTCCACTTGCTGCCTGGTTTCTTTCACAAGAAGGAAACTTACAAAAGTTAAGTGAAAAGCAACAAAAACTAATAGACTAATGAAAAGCAATAAAGAACTAATAAATTATTTTCTCCTAAAGTAATATTTGCCATATTTTTTATCACCAATATAGCTGGGAAGCAACTAAGTCTTAATATTCTATTTATTTTATGGAAATTGAGGTTACCAACTCTTTTACTTCCCTAGGCGCTTTCATAGAATTTTGGGATCCCTTCGAAGGTGATCAAAACGTCCCTATAATCAACATAAATATAAGTTGGAAAAAACAAAGACATGTGGTTTTACTGAAGTGTATTTGAGGGCTACAAAATATAAGTCTCATGTATAAGTTAAAATCAAGTGGCTCTGAGCACAGATCAGCTTAGCCCATAGTATTTTAGATAAATAATGTCAAAAGCCTCCTATCATTGAATAAAATACACGGAGCATCACAGTAAAAGTCCATATTGATGAAATCTTAGCTTTTCAATTTACTTCAACGATCCTTTACCGGATCATCTCCTCAATCGAGGCTGTAACCTTTTTAGTCATATCAGGATCAAGATCAGCTTCTAAAGTACTATTCATAGATCTCTTCATTGCAGTCACCTGTTATTAAAAGCCAAAGTTAGTAATTTAATATCTAAAGATTTACTGATTAAGCATAAAGGCTCAAAAAGGAACCCACAAAAAGTCGAAGAAAAGAGGGGGATACATTACTTCTCCTTGGATGGTCCACACTTTTTGGCTCCAAGCTAGATTTCTAATCATTGATACAACAAAACCCATATATCCAGTAGAAAATTTCCTAGACTTCCTTCATTGAATCTCCTTTGCACCAAAAGAAAGAAAAGAAAAAGGAAAATAAGAATTTTATTAGAAGCAAAGCGGCTCATTCAAAACTCCCTTGCCATCTCCATCAGGTCAAATCACGAGATCAAGATCTCAAGGTTCAATCTTGATGTTTAGAAGTTAGTAACATAAAGAGAAGGTAAGTAGAAGCAAGGAATCACTAGCTGTAGTCTTTTGCTTCCTTCCTTCCTTTTGAACCTCTGCATCATCTCATCCTCTCTTTTCTCTTCAAAATCATGCTACTCAACCCTTTCATCCCCTTGGCTTTCATTCCTCTGTTATCATATATATATATATATATATATTAAAAGTTTATGTTTACCGAAAGAGGGATTGAAATTAAAAAAAAATGAAGTCCTACTACCTTGATCCCAAAGTCCTTGGCCTCTTCTCCAACTTTATGTTTCTGAATTCTTGCATCACTGCCCCAACTCTGCTTTTAGCCATGCCTTGTCTTTTTCTCTAAGGGAAAGAACAGATGAAAGAGATATGGTGAGAAACAAAGAAAAAGATTTGAAATTTGAAGAGAATATGAAGCGAAGAAGGAAACCATGAGGGAGAGAGAAGTGAGATACCTAGGTCTTCATTCTACCATTACTCTTACAACCTTGCCTCTAGCGTGAAATGCCCTGTGACTCCTTTCCTCTGTCGTTTGATTATCGTCATGAAAGTAGTAAAATGACTCGGGTCTTTCGAGTGATGGAAGTGACGCTTCACTCTTTTATTTTTTTTATTTTTAAATAGAATATTAACTCTTATATTAAAAGAAAATTTAGAAGAGCTTGCAGCCCCACTCGAAAAAGCTTTTTATCTTCTCATGATGTATTGACGCTGACTTAAGCTTCTTTCTCGGATGTCTCTTACATGAAGCCCAATGAGACTTTTTACCTAGCCCACTTTCAACTAAATGTAACTTGAGAAGCTTGTGTCACAGAGTCTTAGGTGAGCTGGCATTGTTCACAAGGATGTATTTAGTAGAACAAATTGAGGTGATATATTGATTTAAAAAAATTAAACACTATAAATTAATTAAAATATTTTAAAATTAAAAAAATTAAAATTTTTATAATCTTCTAAAAATTAAACAATTTATGTTTAGAAGTCTAGTAATAAAATTTAAATCTTAATTAAAAAAGTTTATTTGTTATAAATACACAAACATAATAATTATAGAAAAATAAAAAAATTAGAAATTTCTTACTGTACATTGATATTTATTAAATTATATTGAATTAATTTTAAAATAAATTAAAATTAATAATAATATAACACGTGTAGGATCAGAGCTTTAAGTGAGCAAGTCCTTCTTGGTTTCAAAATTGTATTCCAACAAAGAAAAAAATTAATAATAATATAATCAGAGTTAAATGATTGCCCGAGCCTGAGCCCTTTTTTACAGAGCTTTTTAGGGCTAGGCCCTCAACCCTAGTTACTTTAAAAATACTCCCTCCATTTAAAAATGTAAGGCATTTTTAACTGAATCTTATCCCCAATAAAGTAGTTACCTACTTTTAAACTAACCCTATCTTTTCATATTTGTCTCTATTAAACACCCTACAATAAATATAAAGTCATTATCAATAGGGATACTTTTGAAAAAAAGGCAATGATTACACCTCGAAAGACTAGAAATACCTTATATTTTTTAATATCTAACTCCTAAAAAAAATGTTTTACATTTTTGAACGGAGGAGGTAATTAATTTTTAAAATTCCAACCTTTATTTAAACATGACATCTAAGCTCAGCCTTTCAGACCCGACTTTTATTCCCAACTTAGGTCTAAGGGTGCTCAGAATAGGATTGATGGGCGGATGGGAATGAGCCTAAATAATAAATTAAATAAATAAATAATCGTCACTCGTGAGAGAATTCAATTCAGGTGCCTGCATTTTTGGCTAAGGTCCAAGGGTGCTCAGAATAGGATTGATGACATTTATCTTCTGGAACTCACTAGACTTGTTCCCTAACTCAAAAACAACTCTTATGCCTTGATTTGTACAATAGTAGGGTTTCTGATTGCTGGTGGGTTGGAACTTGAAAATGAAAATGGAATGGAAGTGAATTTTAAGTTTATGTTTAATTGTCAATTTGTTAAAAGTCATTTAGTTAAAAGTAAGACTAACATACTCAACTTTATAGGGAAATTATTCTCCAATTTAATATACTTTTGTTATATTTTTATGACAAAAATATATAAAACTTTTCATGAATTTTGAAGCACATACATAAGCTTAATTTCAATACTATATAAATCATTACGCATTTTTTAATATAACATGATAACTTCTATTAATAAAATAATTAAAATAATAAAAAAATATATGATAAAAAATAAAAGGTTTAGAAGATACATATTTTAGCCAATTTTTATTTTTTTAATGATATTTTTAACTGAACTTAAACTTTCTAAATCCAAACCGCATTTTCAATATTATGTTTTATTTTAAAATTTGCTTTTATAAATCTTGATTGTATACTACACAGTTTCTCTCCTATGCACCTATGAAAAGATTTGCACCATCCCACATTTAATCATGACAATTTATATTTCTCCAAGTTGCAGAGGAGAGGCAAAGAAGGCACGGCGCAAAGAAGGAAGCCGTGTCCTAACGAGCATATATACGTTGAGTATGTTGATGTCTTGATGGAACTTTTTGATCGGATATGTTGATAGAATTGATGTATTAATTTTATTTGAGGTATATATTTATATTAGGAAAACGCTATGATAGCCATAAAAATAAATCCAACCCTTAACAGTCGAACACTCCCCATCGTTTGCCACCGTCCACAAAGCTCCCCCGCCGTCAATGGCGCCATTAACAATCGATCAAAGGAATCTGGCAAAATAGAAAAATCATTACCAGTGAAGAAGAAGAAGAAGAACCCATAAACTATTAACATAACTGATATTTACATATATGAGGGGAAAGAATGAAAGAAAGAACGACCACCTAAAGCAAAGACGATGAAGACGCAGGAACTACTGCACCATGAAACCTTTGTCGAAGACAACGATAAAGATCCTAGAACCTACTGCGTTGAACGTTGAACCAGAAATTGCTCACTTGCTCTAGAAACAGCCTCCGCTAGAATGACACCAAACATTTTCAAAAGAAGAAACCGTTTGAGAGAATTACTAGAGCTAGCTTCCACTAATTAACACAAAATGGAGGGAAGTGTAGCAGTGCTTACTTTTACCACAGATTTTCGCATCGAACTCATTATATTTCACAAAGATCTATGTGATCGACCAAGTTCCAGCTGCAGTTCTGGCCACTTCACATCATGAAAATTATCTTCTAGCTTCAGAATAAAGCTTTTCGCCTAAAACATTTAAGCAAAATTCCTTCTTGAGACTTTTTATAAACCGTCGCCTAAAACGGTGAACTGTTGTGCTTTTAATCTCATTTTGTAGGTAGCTCTACTGTTAGGATTGAGCATGTAGTTCTTGATTTCTTCTCTCTATTCTGCAGCCGCTTCCTGATCCTAATTTACTGAGAATACTGGCATAGCTCTGACCTGTATCGAGGGGTGTTCACTCTTTTGAACGACAATGATTTTGTGTTCTTTGAAGAACCAAACTCCTGAGGCAATCTGAGCCAAACTCGTTGGCCTACCATTTGGTTTCTCTAGATACGTGAGTAAATTCCACATATTTCATCGATCTCTTGAATAATTTGGGTAGTAGCAGCGAAGTAGGGTACCAATGCCAAGCTACTGTACTTGTATCCACGCTTAGTTGATGCAGCACCATTTGAGGATCCCTTTCTATCTCAACTTCTTCACATCATCAAATGATCTTCAGAATCTTGCCACAGAGACCTCAATATAGCCCATCCAACAGCTGACGCACTATTTTGCTGTTTCATTTGCTTCTGGCACCCCGACAATCTTCCAGATTCCCAGGCAGAAACTCCGAGAAAAGTCGTGACTTAGGGATTGAAGGAAATTTTTGAATGTCTACAAGGAGTCAATTGTTATCTTCAGTGACCGATATTAGGTCATTTAAAAGAAAAAAAGAAAGAAAAAGAAAGGGCATTCCTTTCACTACATGCAGGCCATGTATGTTCTTTTGTCCTCACTTTTGTCCTTGTCGTAGGATGAAGTTCATAGAAGTAAACGAATTTCATTGTTTAAATTTCGCAGACGGCAGAGATCCGAAACACAGGCTGATAAAGAAGATGCCCCTATTGTCCTATTCGAGACAGCTGCACATATATCTTTCAGAACTCACATGATCTGATCTTTTGTCCCTAGGAAGCATCAGTAACACTATATTTCATGTTTAAAATATATATAAATAATCTTCGAACCAGCTGCATGAAGCATGCTCTCTTGCTGTTATATGAACTTTATATTTTATATTAATATTTAAAATTAATTTTTTCAAGGTGCTGGTCCCTAAGTTTTGAATTAATGGACCAACACATGGACACAACGGTGTTAAAAAATATATGGGGCGACTAGGGGGAATAACTAATGAGTTGGCCACACGATGGATGCGAGAGCATTTTCTTCTTCCTTGTTCAAATTTTCCTCCTCCCCCCCCCCCCGGCAAATCACTGACACTATGCCTTAGAAAGTCTTCGTTAAAGATTAATCTATCTGGTCTTTATTTTAAGCTCCCTCTAACTATCTAATAGGAATCCAGTGAGATATATACCTTACCTCCTTATTTGCATTAGAAAGATTACTCCAACTGTGCCATGGAAAGTCTTTGCTAAACAGATTACTTCTTTTTGGTTTTCATTATAAGGTTCCTCCAACTATCTCACCAAAACCAAGCAATCTTTCTTAAATATTATAAGGCATCTCTGACTTACTCACCTCCAGCCATATAAATTATTAAGTTTGTCTAAAAATAAAATAAATATATAATTTTATCCCTATTTAAAAAGATTTTTTTAAATTTATATTATATTCTCTCATACAGCTAATGAGTTTACATAGCGGTAATATTGAAAAAAATTTAATTAATACCTTATAATGCACCCCGTATTAAAGACAAAAATTGCTTCTAAAATTAAAGGTGAAGTTTTTTTTTTTTTAAAACCAATAAAGGTGGAGTATTTTTAACCTTTATTTGCGCAGGGAACGAGACATTCAATATATGGTGGGTACAGGCTACAGCTTTCCTACAAACGGTTTAGTATTTATTTTGTAAGATATGCTTCATCAATTGAATTCTATTTTACATGTATTCATTGGCTCTCCGAAGTTAAAAATATCGCTTTCTCTCTAGTGCCACTCATTTTTATTGTTTTTATTCATAATTTTTATAATTCATATAAATGCATCTTGCTGATTGTAATGTTTTTTTTATACATAACAGGAATCTTAATTGTAATGTTGTTTCACTAGTCTATCTATCTATTACTCCTTCCAACCCAATTTATAAAATACTTTTGAAGTTGATTCAATTTCCTAAAATAAGTAAGATATTTTGACAAAAATAAGGTTTCATTGGTTATATTTCTTTTAATATTATCTATCTCTCATTGGAATATTTTTTCTCTCTATTTAATGTTTCACAAATAAGATTATATTAAATGAAGAGTATTTTTAAAAATTTATATTTGTTGGGAGAGGGAGGTATCCCTCCAAATCTCCCAATTTGTCCAAATCTCCCAATTTGGAGGGGTGAGTTGAGAGGGGATTAAATTTTCCCTCCCCTCCCTTCCAATATATTATTGCCAAATAAGAGGAGGCCTCAATTTTTCCATCCAAATAAGGGGGGGAAAAGCAGGGTTTTTTCCTTCTTATTTTACATAAATCCGCTGAGTACTCTCCTCATCTTTCCTTTTTTCAAAGTATCATAAAGTCATGCAAGCCATATACCAACGAGGGTTACTTACAACATGTACCCAAAATCTCCTTCTTATTATTTGTAGAGTAATTTGACTCTTAAACTGTAAGTCTAGAAGTATTTGGAACCCAAAACTCATTTTTAATGCAATATAATGCTCCTTCTTAATTTCTGAAAATGGTACATTATAGCTTCTAACATTAACAAAGTCTAACTTTAACCATTAGTTGATCAATGATCTCAAAAATCATTGAGAAAGACCAAATTTTTTTTTGTCCTTTTTGTAATTTTCAGGTCCTTGTTTGTAAATTTTAGCTCATATTGCGTAATTTTCTTTTTTTTTTAATCATTTTCAAGCCATGGTCAAATTTAATTTTTTTAACAGTAGGGCTACTTTATACAATTTTCAAAAGTTGAAATAGAGTATCATATAAAAAATAATTTTTAAATTTTACACACTTCTAAATTTATAATTTAAAAATCAAATTGCTCCTTAATCCTTGTTTAAACTTAATGCCATGCAAATTTTATTGCATAATATTTGTAATCCATCCTTTGAAGATCTTTAATGCTTTAAAAGGTGTGCAATAGATAGACATACAAGACGTATATCAAAGGCGGTCAAAGGCATAGGGATATTTTTTTCAGTTTAATTTTTCCTTTTTTAAGATATCATTTTAAGATGTTGGTTAAAAAAAAGATATTATTTTAAGATATTTTTCAATTCGTGCACTTTTTAAGATATTTTAATGTCCCAAAGAGATAATTTTTTCCCACTAAAACCTCACAAATTTCAAAATATCATGAAAGTTCCTTGGGTCTTTAATTGACGTCTTGACAAAATTTTAAACTCACAAATTTACAGCTTACATTCTGAAATTTGCATGACTCCTTCTATTTTAATTTGTAACTTGGTTTCCCAATTTAATTTAAGAACACAATTTTTTTAAAAAAACACCAATTTTAAACATTGAGTTATTTATAAGATTATTTATTCAAATCTAGGAACTGGCAACTTAATCTACTATAATTTGCAATTTTACATCCCAATTTTATTTATGAATATAATCTCAATATTTATTTTTCTCATGAGAATTTACTTGTTCAATTCCAAGAATTTGTAATTTACTCTATTTAAATTGCATTTCCACTTACCTTAGTTTGCAATTTGAGTTCCAAATTTTATTTAGAGATTGAATCAGAATGCTAGTTGGTAACGTTAGTTTGTTTGCCCTTGGTGCGCCATAGTTAAAACATAGCTAGCTTGGTATCCGTGAACATCACACTCATACTGTTTTGTGGTTTTAAGCCACTCTTGCTCAGTTTTTTAATTATCCTTGTAGATTATATGTTCATGCTTGTTTCATGGCTTCAAGCTATACTTGTTTCATGGAATCTAGTGTAACATCCCAAAAATTAAGCTAAGTGTTTAAGAATAAATTAGAAATTAATTTTAATTAATGTGGGGTTAAATTTAGGTGCTTTTTCTAGCCTTGACTGCTCACGATGGATCTCATTGGAAATGGTTGTGGCTTCTGTTTACCACTACTCATGGTTAGAACCTTCAATAATCTTAATTGCCCTTAGTTGAAAAACAGATGTAGGAACTCATTTAAGTGAGTTCAACCATGGACAAATGAAATTTTAACGTGCACAACTGCCTGTGGTCAAACTGGCAGATTTGCATTTTAAATAGCTGAAAAATGCAAAAAACAAGAAAGAAAAGAGCAACAACGAGAGAGGGCCATTAGGATTGTGCTAGGGTAAGGATTTTCAGCCAATTGAGAGTGATTTGAAGCTAAAAATCAATTGGGGTAAGTTTCTAATCACTTCCTTTTCCTTTCTAGCTAGTTTTCAATTAGGGTTTTAGATTTTCTCTCCTCTTGATTTGGAATTTCTGGTTGTTCTTGTCTTGGGGGACATTTTGTTTGTGATAGATTGATGAAATGGAGTTAATGGGAGTGTATAATTGTTACTAGAATAGTTGGCGTGAATTATTTGAGATTTATGTCCGATTTTTAGGTGTTTAAGCAAACCCTAAGATATGATGGGTAAATGTGTAGATTAACTTAGAAGATAATGCTTTTAGTTAGATTCATTAGGGTCTAATAAAGCTAAGGGGACCCTTAGATTGCAAGGTTATCTAGTAAAATGAATTTTGGCAATTTTTTTAGTTAAATGGGTAATTAGGAAAATTGTGTTTGTGATAGACATTGATTTTGAGTTGTCTAATTGTAGACTAAACTCTCTTGAGATCTTGGAGCATCTAATTTAGGAGCTTAGAATTGGATTGAATCTACAAGTGCTTCTTTTGAGTGACTTAAGAGGTGGATCTAACTGGGAACCTAAATTCCTTCATATGCTTTTTTAAGTGTTCTTGGTATTTAAAATTTATGAAATTGCATGTTAAGTATGAAAAAGCCATATTATGCTTTTAGAAAATGTGTAAAGTGATTATGAATTGAATTGTTGAAAGTTGTGGATAAATTGAGTAAATTATGTTATATTGTGAATTATGAGCATGAATTGGGATTTATTGAGAACTATGCCTATGTTATTTTTTGTAATTAAGTACAACGACTGAAAGTATGAACACGTCGGCAGGTGATAATATATTATTATGCATGGTTGAGTTTGAGAACATTGATGGCATGATTGTAAAAGTGAAATGGGTAGGAGTTCACCTTAGATAAAAGATTGTTGCACTATAAGTCTATACGGAATGGACAACACTTAGATAGCTCCGAATGTTGGATAGTTGTGGTACTAACTCCAGCAGGAGTTTGTGGTGTGGTTCTAGTTTAGCCAATGAAATGTACTTTGGGAGTAAGTATGTGTTATTGGCAATAACTATGATACCTTATAGGAATTCAATTAACAAGTGAGTTCAATATCACAGATTTTTTTTTAAGCTGTCATATTTTGGACATATAATATTTTAATTTTTTATTATTGTATTTTGATAATTATTTTGGATTTTAAATCTTTTTGTCACTATTTGAGTTGAATTCAATCTTTTGATCCTTTAATATCATTCCCCTAATTTAAACCATTTAATTCATTTTCTTTAAGAATTTCAAATCACACTTATGATGATGAAGATAGGAGGACTTCATTGATGGTAAAATTTGTAAATACCTTCATACATGAAATTCTAGGCTTTAATCCTGTTATGATATTGGTATTCTCTCTTCACCTAACTCACTAAATTTTTTTTGTCAAATGCGAAGGGGAAAACGACACAAAATTAAATTAAGCCCAAAGCTATATCAAAACTCCTCATGACCCATGAACTCCCTGATCAACATCGCACATACTTGCCTATGAAAAGCATCTCCATAAATTCTTATTAGT
Source organism: Prosopis cineraria (assembly GCF_029017545.1). Taxonomy (NCBI): domain Eukaryota; kingdom Viridiplantae; phylum Streptophyta; class Magnoliopsida; order Fabales; family Fabaceae; genus Prosopis; species Prosopis cineraria. Next base: position 27,782,845 of record NW_026555344.1, on the reverse strand, counting down.
TATTACGAGTCAACATACCACCAGCAATAATGGTCTATATTCAATAATTAATGTCATCGTTCTTTGGGAGCCGCTCGCGATAATGCCAAACTTTTTTTTTTTTAAGCATTGCTGATAGATACAAAGATTTTAATTTCGTCAAATTAAATGATTCCGTAATCATAAATAATCTAATGGTTGGCAAAAAAAAAAAAAAAAGATCCAATGGAATTTGATTCAGCCTTTTGTTTTATATATGACTAGATGCATATGCATGTTCTCACTATGTAAAATAATTCAACTTGATTTATCTTTATTTATTTATTTATTATTTTCACCTTCCATCATCATTTAAGATTTAAATACCGTGAAATGATTTGTTTCGGATTGATGACTGACTTGATTTTTCAGTTTCCTATCCTGTCCAAGACACTGTGCTTCATTAGGTTGTTATCAGATGTCCCCAAACGGACCATAAGAGATTATATTCGTTTTGCTTTGTGAATAAGTATCTTCATCGTATCGCCTTTGGTGAAAAGGTATTCCCATTCTCTTTTAGGATAAAAATTGTCTGTTTAAAGAGATATACAATGCTCTATTTTTTCTTCGCAATTTTGTATATTCGACTGATCCAAATCTCGAGTAATGTTACTCATTTGAACAATATTTGATGAGAAGGAAGAGGAAGATGCAAGGAGGTTGAAGACTAATAGAGATCTATACTGATCTATAGCGTCTTTCCTATGTTTAAGAAAATATTATTGTCTAGAATGAAATGAAACCTCATTCTATCCCCTTTGCTATTCTCTCTTATGGATCGTTTATATCAAATTTTAGTGGTTGATATTTCATTATTTATCTTTTAAATTTTTACATCTCAATTATTTTTTGAAAAAAAATATTAAATCTGAAATCGTTTTAATTTGATCGGAGCATTCTAGATTGAGAAAACAATAGGAAGAGAAGAAAGAAAAGAAAATGTAACCGCCGCCGGAATTGTTTATATATGTTTCACTAGTTACTCTTTTGCTTATGTCTTCCTCCACCTTTTGATAGATTTAGTCCGTAATTTGCCTTTCACTTTAAACAATTTTACTTTATTACACTACCTTATTGTTTAATCATTTTATCATAGAATTGATCATAACACTGTGACTCCACTCTCTTATCATTAGACTTGACATTTGGATCATTATAGTCATTTCTCAAAAGATATTAATGCTAGAAAAGTCTCAAGGACATGAAAACATTATCACATTTCATGAGAACTCATTGTCACTTGCATATTTTAGGAGTGTTTTTCAATCATTTTTCCTTTTATCCTTTTCCCTCTTTTGTTTTGTTTATTTTCTTAAAAAAATGAGGAGGCAGCTTTCTGTGTAGGGCATATTTCCATGATGGAAGCGAGGCCTAATCAAGAAGGTAATTTCTCCAATTCTATTATCCAATAAAAAAAATTATTCCAATTCTTCATAACCTAAGAATCATTACTGCTCCTTTTTTATAAGTAAAAGTATTACCTCTCCATTTCAAATTATAAGGCACTTTTGAAAAAGATTCGGCATCCTAAAATATAAGGTACTTTGATAATATCAAAGTTTCATTAAATATGCTTGTTCTAAAATTACCCTTTCTCTCTTTATTTAATATTCATCTTCTCTCTTTTCAATATATTAAATGAGGGTATTTTTGAAAGTTTATATTTTTATTTTGAAAAATAAGCTTGTTAAATATATTTAATAAGGTTTGTTAGTATATGAGATTTTGTGTAAAGATGTGTTATAATTTGGGATAAAGGGAGTATTAGTATTAACATTTTGGGTCAAATGACTTTCTGGTCCCTTAAATATTTTGGTATACTTTGAGTGTTAACATTATTGCAATGTTGTCATTGGACTAACAAACAACAACATTGAACATTAACTCCAAAAAAGGAGCATGTTTGATTGACTTGTGACATGCTGCCTAGGTGAAGAAAGAAATTGAATCAAAGGACATTTTTACCCATGGAATATTTGTGATGGGGAAAAAAAAAAACAGCTAGCACCTTAAAGTGTTAATTATGTGGATTAATTGGCATCCTCATTTTTTAACTGAAACATGTCTCATAATATTTAAGGGATCACGCTTGTAAAAACTAAGTATTTATTAATAAAAAAAAGTTTATCAAGTCAGAATAACAGTCAGTCAACTAATAATATTGTCACATGTTGTATATATAATAGCCATGCATGTATCTTTAGTCTTTATACTTCCAAATATTTATCTATATTTTTCTTTAAAATTTTTATTTTTGATTTAGTTTTAATAAAGATCGTAAAAGTGCTTTATTCTTTGTCATTTTCTCTACAAAATGAATTTATATTCTTAGATATTAAATAAATCTAGAGTAATTTGGTGACGACGACCTATGGTAATATTTTTTTTTTTTAAATTGGAGAGAAGGCAACCTCCCACTATCTTACCTTTCAATTTTTATATTCTAATAATACAATGATATTTACTAACAAAAATGGATTTAACCTCATTTTACATATTTAATTTTGCAAAATAATATTTTATAAAATATTACGCTAATGTTATGTTTAATATGTAAGACTAAAAATATATTAAATTAATTATTACAGGCCTCACCATGGTTTAATAATTATTGACCATTAAATTAGTATATCACCTGATTTAATGACCATTCTAATTTTTAGGCTCATTTTTATAAAAGTTGATGCTTGATAAATTGGCTTTTTTTTTTTGGGAAATTCGGTTTTGAAGCTCGTCCCTAAAAAGGGGCTCAAGCCCGAGCAATCCTCTACACCTATTTTCCTTTTTCTTCCCCCAATTTTAAAACGCATTGTTTGGTAGATTCGCCACAAGGGTTTAAGTATGTGTATTTTTGAAGTTATTTCTTCTTTTCCCTATAACATTTCACAGACGAAGTGATTTTCAGTTTGTCACACACAAGGGTTTATACTTACCATTTTTGATCAAGTTTCTAGATCTGATTGATGAAGTTTTTGGATCTTCATTTTAAACTTAGACTTGATCAAGGTTTAGGATATGGATTTGTATTTATTTATTTCTTTGATTAAGAATTTATTTATTTTGAATTTTCAGAAATTTTAATTTGTACTATTATAAATTATTATATTGATTTTTTTTAAAATTGTTTAAAATAAAATGGGCTTATGAGCCAGGCCCTGAGTCTTTTAAATAAGGGCCATGTTTCATAAATCAATCATTTTTAAGAAATCAAGCTTTAGGACCTAAGTCCATATGGGCTCAACCTGCCTATTTTCTAGCTTTATGAATAATGTATGTTGTGAATGAACTCGATGGTCCTACACATGGGGTAGGTCCCAATTTTGTTTTGGTTGCGAGATAATTCTCTTTTCTTGTCTTTTCATTGCCACATTACACACTAAATTTCCTCCCTTCTAAGAGGGGAGTCTTTCCATTTTCTTATCATCCTTTTCCCTTTATTTCACAATCCCAATCATAACCATAGATATTACTACATTAAATGGATTTGTTTTAGTCCATAGATTTAATGAATGGTCATGATTGTCGTAATACTTGCCCAAGTGTTAGCAAAAACACATCACAATTTAAGGAACAAACTATGGTTAAGGAGATAATCCTAAAACCAATTTAAGAGACAACCCATTTCAATCATTAAACTAATCCCACCATAGCAAAATAGACATGTGAAACAATTTAGAATAGTCTAAAGAATTCCATTTAGTGTATGGAAGCAAAAACTAGGCTAAATTGGGGGGAAAAATTGCTGTCATGACAACACCTCCTAGGCCAATTTCCACAAGAAGTCATTTCACCATCCGACGTTCAATTGAAGTGATTTTAGAGCCCACACATCACTTCTAAAGAGAACTACTAGTGTGCTAAATTTGAGAAAATCCAACAGTTAGATTAAACCATGTGCAAGTTACAAATACAGGCATTGTTGTTGTCATGACAGCTTTATTTTATTGTCATGATAGCATCTTTAGACTAACTTTTGGAGTGCACTATTTCTCCATTTAACGTCTGATCGTGGTGATTCTAAGGCTCGCATGAAGGTTATAAATAGTTTTAGTGACCTAAAATTTAGGAAAATCTAATGGCCAATTGAAATTTGAACACCCAGATGAAAAATTGTTGATTTTAGATAAAAACTATTTTTAAAGTTGTCTAAATCTCATCCTAATGGTCACAAACCTGTGGGAATACTTAGACACGTCGAATAGGACTAGGAGTATCTAATAGAACAGTGAAGTGCTAGAAAAACCTCTTACATCAAAATTTGATCATCTTGGTGTTATTTCCCAAAATAGACCCTTAACCCCAAAATTCACAAAAATCATGCAAGGAAGGCCAAAAATCATTCCAACACCATATACGCATATAAATATACATGCTAGGCTCAGATATACTCGTAGGGCCCATGCACCCACTTTTCCTACCCAAGGTACTTGTTTGCACATACCACTAAATAGTCACAAATACATAATATGTAATACAACCTCTTTGCATTTTTGATTGTAGAATCTCTCTCTCTCTCTCTCTCTCCCCCTCACACACACATTAAAATAAAATATTTGCTTATAGTGAAAACTTGGTCTGCTATATGAATCTATTAAAATCACACACCATGACCAAGTTTCTTAGCCACAAGTCTACAAGCAAACAAACACCCAACACAGGCATACAAACTACACACATATCTACATTTATATACAACCACATCCTACTGGCACTTGAACCTAAATACATTAATTACAATGCACATGCTCAAAAGAAAGGGGTTGCTACTTTTTTACAATCCACAAACACAAACCCCTAGATCTGCTCTTTCCCCTGTCTATCACTAGATCCTTCACCTAGACTTGAAAATATAGAAAAGAAAGGGGTGAGACAACTATAGTTTTAGTAATAGAGAAATCTATATTTCTTATTATAAGGAAAGCCATGGTTGAGTAATAATAAATAATAGATTCAACATAGCATATAATTAAGCCATTTAGAATGCATGAATGCATGACATAGGCCAATATAGCCTTTTCTTTACTAACATAATGCCCCCTGGCACTTTCAGCTCACAAGTTAACCTTGTACCCACCTATACATCCATAGGCACAAAATATAATTTAAGGCATGATCCTTGTGCCCCTTTGACATGAATCTTGATTACTTGAAGCTAACTCCCTCTTAGAGCTAACCTAAGTTACTCTCCATGTGAGGGCTACTTTGACCTAGGCACTCAACTTCACACTTCACATGTCGGATTCCTTCCCTCATCGAGAGGTGTCAAATACTCAATCCACTAACCCCTTTAGTGTACTGAGCCCACAAATAAGTATAGCAATAATGAGTACTGGTAGTGTGCCATAGAATATTACAAGTCCACACCTTCATATTGGTGAACTCCCACCAAGATTATGCCTCCTATTCTTTTCTACCTTTCTCAAGTATTGACCACTTCAACACTCTAAGGTAGTATAGCATATATAATTCCTTCCTTAAGTGGTTCCTTAGCCTATTTAAGGTACCTTACCAAGTTTCACTTCTAATCTCTATAATCACAATGCATGCTGGCAAAACTTATTTCCATAAAGAATACCATTGTATAATAAATAGGAAAAACATTGATGCATTATTATAAAAGTAATACCCTATAAACCCTTATAAAACACATTTAATTGCATTCAATCATTTAGAATATGTAATGCATGCTAGCTAGTATTATTTACTCAAAAATAGCTAAATAAAGTAATAAAAAATTTAAGTTTTCCCTATTACCTTAACCCTTTTGTACCAAAAGGGTTCTCCTTATACAAGGATAAGACTCAGCTTATTCTTTAACCTCAAAGTAGGTTCCACCAACAATCTCTATGACTAGAGTGTAGTGGAGCTGCTACTCTTCAGCTCACAAACCACACCCCAAAAAAAGGAGTTTCAGCCTAGCTACTCACAAAGAAGAGAAGTAGAAATTTCAGACTAGAAAAATAAAAGATTTGAGCTTACTATGAACACACACATGGATGTCGAGCAACTAAGAAGGAAAGGAAGAAGAAAGACTAAACACGCACACACCCACACCTCAGACAGCCATGCAACAGAGCAGAAATGGAGAAGAAATTTAGCCACTCCACTCAACCAAAACATGTCAACTGCAAGGGAAAGGAACAGACACTTGCCGATGGTGAGAACCCAAGGTGCAATTCGACGGAGAAGAGCAAGGGAAGAACAAAAATTGGACGATCACTCACTCTCTCATTCTCTTGTTCTGTTTCATTTCTTTCCCTTTTTTTAAATTGATCCTTTTTCTTTTAAATTATAGGAATCATTTTTCTAATTACTAAATTATCCTTAATTTAATTAATTAATATTTTTTTATAATTCAAATTCGGGCTTTAAAAAAATTTGGGATGTTACAATTGTGGAAGTTGAGGAAAAAAGATGATTAAAAAAAAATAGAGAGACCCCTTCTCCTTCCCTTACATGAATTTTGCTAATATTAATTGATATCCAATAAAAAAAACTTCAGAGAGCACAATCTATGAAACCAAGTTGAAGAAAGAGTTAATTATTAGCTGAGAGAACTTAATTAAAAAAATAGATGATGAATTGCCTCTTGAATTTCTATGTCCATGAAATGGAGTATGTATTTATAGATTCCTATAATCTACTTCCTTATTTTTCATACAACATATATAGTTTATTTTTTAAAAAATAATTATGTCTCTTCTCCGCTTTTTTAAAAATCTTTTTCATGTGTAATGTATATTCTATTAAATTAAATTATTATATATTTCGTGCATGACATTCGTGGGAAAAATCTTAATGTTTGAGGCTGGCATAGTTTAATTCTACGCACAGCACACATTTCTACATTGAAGATTCAAAACTCTCTCCTCACTACTGAATCATACAACTTAAAGAGGAATATAATGTATAATTAATTCTTCGTTCACTTACTGCTTCAGAAACTAGGGAATCAATAGTTGATACCTCAGAAATTATATACGGCTTAGGCGCATGGGAAGCCGAAAAGGGAGATAAGGTAATATTCTTTTGTATTATTTTGCTTTCTCTTATATTGGTATATATTGTTATCCACAATTGATAAACTAGCTTCTGAAGTTTTGTATGCAAGTTAAATACTTGGTACACGAAGAAATATAATATTAAACTCTGTTGTGTTACTAACAAAATAAAAACGAATATTATAATATAAAAATTCACTTCGTTTGAACCATCAGCAAATGATTGTGAAGTCATTTCAAATTATTTATTTATATTGGCCTTGCAAGCAGCATGGTATTCCATCATTTTCTTGAAAGTATTTCATAATTTTGGCACGACAATTGAATATAACAAATGTTATTTGTTAAAATGTGGCACGAATTACCATATCAACAATGAATCTATAAAATATTTTTGACATTTAATATATCTTATCTCTGTGTATATTAATTTGAAGTATTTCAACAAGACATGGTGTGAAGTTTCTTTGCAGATCATGAAGCTGTGTATAATATTAATTCTTTATTTTCCATTTTAATCGAAATATATAAAATGCACGTATTCTTCATTTATAGGTTAGAATCAAGTGCCAACTTTATAGTGAGCGCGGAGAAGTTGAATATGAACCGGGACCTTTGGAATTGACTTTGGGTGTATGTGAGACAAAAGATACATATGGTAAAGGTATGTATCTGTTAAATAAGCTGACACCCAACTAGCTTTTTAGAGACTTCAACTAGCTTTTTAGAGCCATCACATTGCATGTGATATGAAGTTATTGTGAAAAAGAACTTTATCTATAGAACTCATTAAATGCTTGTTAGAACTCTACTACACGCATGCATGAGTTAAAACTTGCTTGTATGAGACTAATAGAAAGCCTTCTGTTTAGCTCATATGCTAATTATTGAGTGCATGCCTTCTGGAACTCTTGTGTGTTTGAGTTAGGCAGAAGCATCGGCTTTTCTAGAACTATGAATCACGCGAGGACTTAGGATAGAACTCGCTTGGGCAAGACTTAAAACTTGCCAAAAAGGGTAAGAAAAGAATTGAATACAACACTTAGAACAAATCATGTTTGGTTTAGGTGTTCAAGTCTTTCACTAGGCAAAACTTGAGTGTTATTAGATAGAAACACACATGGTTGATATTGAAACTCGTGAAAATGGGATTTCTTAGTCTCAAGTTGCATAAGTTATACTCATTTTCATGAGCAAGACAACTAGAACAAGTGGTGAATACAAGACCCTAAGTTAGTGGGGGCATAAATTATATAAAATGTAAAAATAATAAAACAATAATTATATATATATATATATATGTATATAGTTTTTCAAAATAATATTAGAAAAGGAAAATTAAAAATGATATTTTTATAAAAATAATTAAATCATAATGGATTCAATTTTAAAAACTAATAGGATTAAGTGAAATATAAAAAGACCCAATTTTTTTTTTAAATGCAAACACATTTTAGTTGGGTCTTGTTGGGCAATTGGTGCAGATTTTTAGAAGTTGTACCTACTCCTTGTACACTTTTCCAAGTTGAGGGGGGCATTTTGCCCATCCTCAACTGTATGTGCCTCCACCACTGACTAGAACTTGTGTGTATGGGAAGTCTAGAATCATGGTCTTCTCTGCCAATCTATTTTTCAAGTGTTTCAGCTTTGAAACTTGCGTGTTGAAATTAGACAGTCAACCTTCACTATGTAGCTCTAAAACTCGCATGCATCATATTGTAATTCATATGTTTTAGCATGGCAAAGCCTAAGGCTATTCTAGACTCTCTATGTGAGCATGCAAACTAGAACTTGTGAAAATGAATTCAACACACAAAAGCCAATTTCAGGCATTTCATCTAGAACACGCATGTTCCAACTGGAACTCATGAAAAACTAGGTTCAAACATTGAAGTGCTTTCTAAGTTAAAATTAATATATATATGCGAGCCTATGACTTGTCATTTCAAAAAGGTTTTCACCATTGAATGCAAATGCAAGATCTCTATAATGGTTTTTAACATTTGAACTAAGATCAAACCTAATAAATCTATTTCTTCTCTTGTTCTTGCTTCTTTGCTTTCTTTGGATGGTTTTATCATAATATTAATATCTCCAAAAGTAACAAAACCTTTTCTAAAATTTTGTATTCATCATAACAAAGTATATCCAACATTTTTGCACTTTTTGATGATGACAAAACTTAAGATTGATATTAGTATTATCAAAATATAATTTACTCCCCCTTAATATATAAATAACTCAATAAGTAATTTAGAGTAAAAATTTAAAACAAGAATACTAAAGAGATCAGAGCAAGGAAATAAAAACAACAACATACTGAAAAATTCATTTAATTGATAATCAAGAAGATTATATAAGTGTTAGTACATTTATCAATGAAAATTACAAAACCATAGTAGAAAAGCAAGCAACAGAGTGACAGAAAAATTTTGAAAACAATTAGGCAATAACTCTTTTGCTCTATCCCTTTACTTCTCCCATTTTTCCCACTTCAGCATCATCAAAAAGAGGGGATTTTTCCAACTTCCTGTTAGATGGCTCTCAATCTTCCTTTGAGCTCATAATCATAAATAAGAGGAAGGTTGGTGGAGGGGATTGATCGCTCTCACAAGTGCATGGGATCGATTTACTAATAAATCTAGAGTATTTCGAGTTGAACCCAGATGGAGATTGTGATCTTTGTTATTGAAAGAAAACAAATAACGGTTTTCAAAAGGATTTAATAACTAATTAAATAATGCAAATAAATTAGAAAAATGATAAAAGCGATAAACCAACCAATTAGAAAAGCGCCAGGATCAAGATTCACCTACTAAGATGGAAAACTATAATTTAGTTAATTTTCTTCCCTTTATTTTTTGTGACAATCATTTCTAATGTATCCTAATTATCTCTCAATATATTAGGGAGTATCTATATAAGGTTGAATTAACTCTCACTAATTCTATTGAGACCTTAAATAAACAAGTAAGCTACAATATAAGATACCACATATTCTTAGATTATGTCAAACTCAATTATTTGTGTCTATCTCTCTAGGTTTATAGGCTAACTATTCACCTCTCAGTTCTTTGAATAGCCCATAAACACATTATATACTGGCCACATAAATAATCAATAATGAAAATGAGAGAGATAAATATAAATAAAACAAAAATTCTCATAGACGAAAATTTATGTTCAATGGGAAAATAAACAAAAGCAATAACAAAAAAATTCATTCTAGCCAAGCTACTCCCTACCTTAACTCAGAGTTTAGTAAGAACTCATAGAGTTAAAACTACAATCCCAAATAAAAGACATAAAAAGATTATAAAGAAGAAGAAAAGAGAAAAATCTTCGAGTTTTGAAAAAAAATGCTCCGAAGTCCTTAATATGCCTCCTAGCTTTTGGATATGAGATTAGATCCTTTGAGAGGCTTTTGGGGGGTTTATTTATAATTAATTTGTCCCCCTTGGGCTTAAAATCTATCCAAATCATGTCTTATCTGATAAGCTGATATCTAATTTAAAATATAATCAAATTTTAATTTCTATTTTTGGCTTCTATGTTCACGTGCAGTCAAGGCAAGTTCATTTATGTCCACGCACGGTCCATTGATGAAGGACACTATTTGCGTGTTCCTTCACGTGTGGTCAAATGTTGAAGCTATAGAAAATTTACACCTCTATGGTTGGTCAAGTTCAAGACATGTTGGGACCATTGTGATTACGTCCTATTCTGTGATGATTGTGTCCACAAGCAGACACTTCTTTCAAGAGTTGGTACTTGGTTTTGACTATAGCCTTCACATTTTAAGTCATTTTTCATGCTATTTTGTCTCATTTTTCATGCATTAGTTAGTCAATAAAATAATACATAAATCTATGTAAAATATCTACTTATCAGGGACCACTACAAGAATCTCAAGGATAGGAGGGATTTGAGGAGGATGATAAACTACCATAATCCAAGAGGAAGGGTTACAAGGGTTCATGGTGGGTGATTGGTCAAGAGAATCCTCTTGAGCATCCAAATAGATAACCTTAGGAACTTTCTATTCTTCTCTTTCTTCCCCCTTATTAGTATTCATACAAGATGCCCTAACTTTAAAAGTTTCAGTAAATTAAATTAGCTTAAATAGATCTTTAATTTTTGTCTTCTTATCTCTAATTTCCTCAAGACCAAATATGTATTCTCTACTTTACTCAATATTCTTGTAAGCCTTTGTATCCTCAACTTCTTCTTTAATATAATCTCAACCTTAAACCTTAGAACTTTTTGTTTCTGATTTTCCTCTTGAGTCAGTAAGGGTGTGAAGTCATTAGTTAGAGTAATAAGAATAGTAAGCTTATGGGAATTCTTGGTCTTAGTGATAGATTGTTATGACTTTGATTCAATAATGGGTTGATAAGGAGATAGTGGTGGAGTTTTGTACTCTTTGGATGAAGAGGGAAGAAGATTCTTGGTTATGGACTTAATAATATCAAAGAGATCTTTCTCTAAGTCCTTAGTACCTTTATATGATTGAAAGGATTTTGGTGGAGAATGTAGAATTAGAAGAGGAATGGTCATCATATGGATTGGGTGAATTTTGCTAAGAGGGAGGGAGTGTTTTTTTGACTTTAGCTAGGTGACTTATGGCTTTGGCTTGGTGAGGAGTGATGATTAGAGGAGGAATAAAAACTCACATTCTCAATTATAAGAGGTGAGGGAGCCTTCTAGGTCAAGGGGTACAGTGTTGGTCACACTTGACTTTGGGATCTTAAAGTGATCCATGATAGCTCTTTGTTGAGTATTTAGCAATTCTTGTCTATCATACAACTTTGTTGTAATGTCCTAGCTCAAACTAGGCTTTACCATTCCTGATCACATAATCAACAAGTAACAACATAATAATATCAAAGTAATAGCCCCTTATTTGCTTTCAAATTGTGAGATATCAACTTCTTAAAATATATATTCAAATAAGAGAGCTAGTGGAAGAATAAACACATTCACAAGACCTAATAAGGCACAATATTCTACTCTAAAAATGGGCAATGTGCCATGACATGTACCATATGTGCTGCAGCAAGTGGTACAAAGAGACATGCTCTATTTTTGACTTTGTCATGTGCTGCGGAGCACGATGTGCCGTTAAGCTACTTCGGGCCTTGAACCATGTCTAAAAGAACCACATATACCTGATTGACATCTCATACCACATATATCACATCAATTGCCCATTTTGGCCTCTTAATGCTATATTATACAATTATGGACTTATATGAGCAATACACATATAACACATATTTACACACACACACAACTAGACTTGTTTCACTTTCAACCCTCTGACTCTTATATATGGGGCTTCGCCTCACCATATGGTCGGGAATTACAAATGTAGCTGACTCTTCCAAATGGGGCTCCGCCTCATCATATGGTCTAAAATTTTTTTAATACAGCAACTCGTGCATGGAGGAAATGGAAATGAGTATGGGAATGAAATATGACCACTGAATCGTATATTTTAAATGGGAACATTTTCATATTGTTTTTTTTCCAACTCCATGAATGCTTGATTTTAATTAATGGGACTGAGTTTAGAATGATAGATGCTAATGATAGTTCTGTTAGCCCTTAGGGCCCCATGGTACACCTAGCCAGCAATGTGCTTAAGAGGTGCTAGCCTCGTGTGATGGCCAACACACATGGAATAGAGGGATGGTTATTCATGAGCATAGTACTCATGCTTGTTTTCATGGGCCTTATGCTTGCGTTTGATTTCGTGTCCTTTTTGCTAGTGCTTGTTTTTATGGCTTCGAGCCACACTTGTTGGTTATTTACCCTTATGGACTATGTGTCTACGCTTGTTGGTTATTTACCCTCATGGACTGTGTGTCCATGCTTATTAATTATTTTGATAAAGTCCTATTACAATGTGAATTTTGGAAACTTATTATTTTTAAATTTATTCTATTAAACAAACTGTTGTTTAATAATATATAATTTTATATGGTAAATTATATAATTCAATTGTTTAAGATAGAGATTGTAGCTTGGAATGTTGAACTTGATTTCTCCATTATTTGTAATTGAATATATATGTATATATATATATATTTATACACTTAATTTACGTTTTCCTATATGATTGTTTAAAAAAAAAATAAAATGATGAATAAAATGATTTTTAATATGTTAATGGTTATTTTTCTTATTGGATTCATAAATGTTCTTTTCCTTCATTTTATAATCTCAATTGAGATGCTATTCACTGAAAAATTGTCTTTGATCTTAGATATTAAAGTTGACCCTACACCTTCTACTGATCATTGAGGGGCACAATTGTTTTCTAGAAGGTCAAAGTATATTTATTGACCATTTATTTTGATGTAATTATGTATTATATTATACAATTGTAATTTAGTGCTTCATGTATACCGTAGTTAGGTTCTACTCTCATTTTGTTGTTGTGAAATCTGTTGGTGTGGATCTAAGCTCCTTTTTAGTTTAGTTGAAAGGTTTTGCTATTGTAGAAATTTTGGGAGGTTCAAAATATAGGGCAGACTCTGCCAAAATTTCTACAAGACATTTAAAACTTTACAAACTTTATTATTTTGTATAACTTATATATTGATATTTTAACTTAACCTTTAGCTAATCAAAGCTTATGGAATATGATTTCACATCATATTTCATGCCGGTCATGCCCTTAGCATCAAGGTGTGACAAATCTTTTATGCTATTGTGTTTTTTGGCTTATTTTTGTTTCTAGAAATGTAAACAAAGAGATTGATTATCATTAAAATGGAATATTAAAAATAAGCCTAGTTATATTATTACAACTGAGGTAGAGACACTGGTTAAACTAACAACTAATGAGACTTTCTATACCAATTATTTTTACCACTTAAGCCATCAGTTTACTTTGGCAAAGAATATATAAATATAATTAACTTACCTAGACACAATTTTTTTTTAAAAAAATTGGGTTATTACATTCACCCCTCAAAAATTCGATCCTTCAAATTTAAACAAGAGCTTACTTTAGTTTTCAAATAAATGTGGATACTTGGCAAACATTTCACTTTCAACTTCACATGGAGCTTCTTCTTGAAAATGATTGCATCACATTTTCACTGTAGCAATTTCCTTTGATCACCATTGTAATGACTCAGAAAATAAAGTAAATAAATTGAAAAAAAGGTAATTAAATAATTTAAGTATATTTTTATTAACTTTTGGAGTAAACAGAATAAGGTGAATTTGTAGCTTAGTGGTAACTCTTGTGGGTTTATAGTTACAGGTCCAGTGTTTGAACCTTTAAGTGCCAAGAAGGGAATTTTATTTTTGGACCACAGCCTCTTGAAATTACCATTTTGCCCTCCTAGCTATCAGATTTTTTTTATCTTCTATCTCATCTTATTTACATCCACGTACATAGAGGGAGCAAGAGTGAGACACAGTTTTGAGAAGCATCCATCACTTCACTCGTTCTTCCCTCTTGCCGCCGGTGTGGTGCTCCATTCGTCTATTGCTACCACCTTGAATTTGTCTCTAGTTCGTATGTTTTTCTTCTCCCTATCTCTGGTTCGTGTGTTCTTCTTCTCCCCTGTTTCGCGATGCTTTTTGATCTATGTTTTGGTGGCTGTTGTGGATGCTTGAGGATCCCTTCCTTCTTCTTTCTTGTGCGAGCAGTAGTGCCTCCTCCCAACTTTCATTATTGTTGATCAGAGGTAAAAATTATCAGATCTCTTCCTCCTTTCTTGGTTCTGTGCGTGTGTATGTGTGAAGGGATTGTTGCTGCAGTGATGAGCGACATTGAACTCTCCTTCTTGATGATATTGTGTGAGTGTTTGAATATTTATAGAGATTGTGATTTTCCCTCTTACTTTGCTGCTATGCGTGTTTGTTTGGACGAGAGGTTTAGGCAAGCTAAAATTTTCAGATTATTAGAGCCAGATGTAGTGTGGGTTTGAATTTTATTTGAGCATTATTTTGATTCTGTTAAAAGAATGAAATTCAGGAAGATTGATTAATCGAAATATTGATATTGAGAAATTTTGAAAAGGATATGAAGGAAGAAGAACTTGGATATTAGTTTAAGATTAAACGCTTGTGAGATATTTTATAAAATGCCTATTAGGAAAGTTTTGATTGATTTTTTTTTGTAATCTTGTTAATCTCACAAGAAGCATGATTGGACTTAGGAATTGTTAATTTGTTAATCTAAATTGAGTTTTTTGAAGGAATTTATCTAAGGAGTTAATGAGATCTTATCTGAATTTTGGATTATTGAGAGTTATATGGCTTATAATTTTTAAGGTACATTATCATTCTCGAAATTATACTTGAATACTTGGAATTTGTTGGGCAAAAAAATTAAAGGTTATAACTTTTCATTGAATAGTTTGGAATGTTGTATAATAGGTGTTTAACAAAAACCCAAGGAAAGATTATATTTTAATTGAATAGTTAACTGTGGTAGAATGCTATGGAAAAACCTTCATTTGTGAATTGTGTTCCTAAAATTTCAAAGTTATTATTGTTAACTTTGGTTGAGTGGGTTCTCTCGAAAAGGGATCTTGTTAGTTTAAAAATAAAGTCTATTAAAATACTGTTATATATTATAGGATCTTTGGAAGAAGGGAAGCTCGATTTGAGTCATAAGAAATGAGTTTTGAGCCTTGAGGATACTACAAGTAAGTAGATAGCGTCCCAATTAGTTTATCAATAAAATTATTTTTTCAAGATATTTTTTATATAGATCATCCAATAACAATTATATTATATATTTGGTATTTTATTAATTAAATTATTATTTTTATCTTGGGAAATTATAAAAAGATTTGAAGGGTATTTGAATTATGGCATGTGTATGTGTTTTTCCTTATGAAGAATACTTTTAAAATTGATGAGATTATTTTTATTAACTCTGATTATTTTTGAGTTACTCAATAAATGTCAAACATGGACATTAGTTATGAAATTTTATTTCGGCAAGTTTTTAATGCTCAAAACTATTAATACAAGTTTGATTTTGAGAATGGAAACTATATTTTTATGGTAATGATTTTCTCACATATTTGGAAATGGATTTGAAGGAGATTTTATACAGGGCACTGGTTGCTAACGGTAATGTTATTAGCCCTTGGTGTACCATGGTTAATGACTAGCTAATTTGATTTTCGTGAGCTCTGTTTTCACACTTGTTATTCGTGAGTCTCGTACTCACGTTTGCTTTCATGGCTTCGAGCCTTGTTTGGTTAGTATTACCCTCATAAACTGTGTATCCATGTTTGTTTTGTAACTTAGGCTACGTTTGGTTACTTGCCCTCATAGACTATGTGTCCACATTTGTCTTCATGGCATAAGTCACGTTTGGTTATTCACCCTTATGGACTGTGTGTCCATGTTTGTGAATTGTTCTGATAAATCTCTAGAAATTTGAATATTTACTTAATTGATGATTTCACATTCTAATGATTTTTAATTAGAAAATGTTATTATTTTCATTTATACATTTATTTAATTATTTTGATTTGTTAATATCAAATGTTAAAGCTACTTTGTTATTATAGATTTAAATGTTATTGTTATGAAGTTCTATAAACCTTTTATTCCAAGTTTACAAATTTGTTACATTGAATTACTTTCTCATTTTAATTTATGTAACGATTATATTTTATTCATTTTGATTCTATAAAATATTATGGTTGGGATGTTATTCACTGAAAAATATTTTTGATCTCATATAGCTTATATCTCTGTCAGGTCATTCAAGGGATTTTGCTACTAGATTGATGTTGAGACGCCATTTTGGTTAATGTTTATTTTTGATGTAAAATTCTAATTTATATATTATAATTTTATAAATAATGTTATAGGTGCTCCACATAAGTTATGATTAGGGTTTTTATTTTGTTAAATACTTTATCTGCTGGCTGGAAGGAGCTGAGCTTTAATTGTTATAATATCTATTTGAAAATTTGTATTATAAAATTTTAGGAAACTCCATTTACATGGAAAATTCTGTCAGAATTTCCACAAATATTAAGGCTTCATTTAAGTGAAAAGTATTTAAAAAAATGAAAAATTTCTTGAATTAGGCTTAAGGAATGTGTGTCTAGATGCATATTCCATGTTGGTCACTCCCATATTTTTAGGGTAGAACAACCACTTCTTTACTTGCCTATTCAGAATGGTAATGGGGACTTCTTCATAAGATAAGTTTGGATCTGTTTGGATCTTGTGAGTCTCGATTACATGAGAAAGATCATACAAACGTGTACTTAAAATTGATATATGAAATATTTCATGACCCAAAAATCTAAGTCATGACTGACTCATAGGCTAAGCAAACACACTACTACCTAGCCTAGCTAGCGTAAGACAAAGTTCAACCACATCAACCTAAATTTATAAAACTTTTAAAAGGGACTAAATTTTATTAAAAAAAATATAATCATAGTTTGCATAAAGTATTAAGCTTAAAAAAAATTAGAGTAATCAAAATCAATGAACAAATACTTGGATGTCAATTAAATAACTATTCGATATTATCCTCGAACTAACACAATACTATGACGTTAGTTCTTTATAGTAGTCACAATACCATGGGATTCCACATCATCTTTATTTTAACTTGTCTTACCTAATTCATCCACAACGTTCAACACCAAAGCACTTTACTTTACTACCTGTTGATCTGTAAAATAATGAATGGAAGGGGGTGAGTCTACCACTAACTCAGTGAGGCACAAACTAACAACAAAGTGTGCAGAAGGGAAGCAAAGGTGCACATGAGTTTTCCACAAAACAAATTTTCCAAGAAAAGATTAGATACCACTATGATCAAGAATGCTGATTCATAATCTATATGTTCAAGAAACACCACTTTCCAATTTTTTTGTACTGAACCTAATCATCACACCAAGAAAATGTCATTAGATTTCCAATTATGACAAAACTTTTCATCAGTATATCCCAATATTCTTAGTGGGGAATAACCATCCCACCTACAACATAACATATATGGATCTATTTCTTGTACAATGGTGATGAATAACTATCCCACCTTTATAACATTATATTATAATATGTCATAAAACTTGCGGTGAGGAATAACTATCTCACCTACATGATATATAATATACAATGTATCATATAACTCATGGTGAGGAATAATTGTCTCACCTAAGATATCACACACTCGTATACATATTTACACACCCCATACAATTAAATGACCTGCAAACAAAAATAAATAAATAAACATCAATAGTTAAAAAAATTCATATATTGAAAATAAATCAATTTGCTATTTAAAATCATGATAGTTGGGAATATAATTGGTTTTAAAAGGAAAGAAGAAATTATAAACAATTGAAAAAGGAATATATAAAAATATCTTAAATTTAAATTATCAATACATACCCATAATTATAACATCCTAAGTTCTTAATCTTAAGTTTAGAGGTTAATTAAGGGTAAAGTGAAAATTAAAGTGAGATTAGATATTCAGATGAATAATTAGTATTTTGACTTGTTTGTGTGTTGTATGAACATATATGGGTGATAGGACTGCGTTTCGGGTCAAAACAAGTACGCATGATGAGAATAAATCTCACTGTGCCACGTGCCGTGGCTTGTGCTGCATCCGCCGCGGCGCATGGATCAGAATTTGCCTTCATAAGTCGTGAAATTTCAGAAATTTCAGAGGAGAGAATTTGAGAAACACACGAAACAGAGAGAGGAGAAGGGCTAAGGAGCTAGGTTAAGTCATTTTAGAATGGCGGAAGGTGATTTGAATCAGTAACTTTTTAGGTAAGCTACGTATAACTCTTACCTTCCATTCTACACAAATTTCTCTGAAAGGAAAATTGAATCGGTGGAATTTGAGGGGTTTGATTCTTGTCCAATAGTAATAAAAAGGTTCTTGGAAGTTAAATTAGAGCTTTGTGACTGGTTTAGAGCTGAACGGTAGAGCTTTAAACCCGAAGGCTCAATTTTAGCCTTTAGAGAGAGAAAGTTAGGGCAAAAATCTAACTTGAGTGAAATAAGATCGATCAAGGTGATGTAAAGTAGTAATTGGGTAGTTATAGACTTAGAATGGATAAATGAAAAATAGTTTACGTATGAATAGCCCTAAATAGTAAAAATGAGTTTTTGGTCAAAATGGACCAAATGACTAAAATGTGCCAAATATATTCAGATTGGCATATTGGACGTGTGAGTAGAGAAAGGAAGCTTGAGATAAACTTGTATGATAGTGGAAATCCACGAGTAGCCTTTTTAGTGATAAAATGGTTGAGGTAACTGGATAACTTTCTTTGTTTGACTGTTTATTATAACTGTATATTAGTATGCTATGCAATGCATGAAATGGTTTCGAATTGAGCATGTTTTATAGCATTGAGTGATTGTTGTGTGTGAAATGGCTTTTGACTGAAATAAGCATGGAAATGTATTTTATAATGAAAAGTATTATATGTTATGTATAAGAAAGTGTTAAATGGTAAAAAGGGAACCTTAAATGGTTCGAGAAAGCATGATCTGAGAGGTAGGAGTTTGCCCGAGTATAGGAGATGATAAAGACCATATGGCAAGGTTTTCTTAGTATCCCATTAAGGTGTGGTATTGGAAACAATTCTCATTAGTACCTTGAAAGGTGCGGTATTAGAAAAGATCTCCTTAGTGTCTATTAAGGTACGGTGTTGGAGATGAGAGACTCCTTAGTGTCTTTGTGATACGAGTTAGAGTCAACGACGCCCCATTGTGTGTATCGGGGGAAAACCATAGTCCGTATTGTGCGTTAGAACATCTTTGGCCGGGTGATTCTACCACTACAGGTGAGCTCAAGACTAATGAAAGTATACATTAGTCTGAGATGAGCCTATGGTTTTGTGTCGGGGTGATTTAGAGGTTTGGTTGGTAGAGATCATGATAGTATTTTATGATATGATGAAATATCTTGAGATAACATGGAATCCTTGGGATTGATGAAAAGTTGAAAATGAAATGTGATATGTGATGTAAATACTACTTTATGAGGTTTTAATGATATACTATGCTTACTTTCATATTGTTACATGTGATAGTCAATAAGAGTGAGTTATTCTATTACTGAGATTTTTATCTTACCCCGTGGTTACATGTTTACAGGATCGAGAAGTGATCAGGCCAAGGAAAGAGAGTCTGGACTGACTTTAGTTGTGAAGCTATGTACTCTGAGGTTTTGTAATGAACTAAACTGAAAGATTGTATATATAAGTGTATATGAGTTGCCATAGGGTTTCATACATGTATTGAACTGAGTTTTTGTGAAATCAAGCCTGATTATGTGTATATGTGTTGTTGAGACAAGGGGCTTTGATTTGAATATGTTTGAGTTGAAATGATTGTATGTGTTAGTAAATCTTAAGCCAAGGGATGAATTATGATGAAATGAGTAATGTGGGGGATAAGATTGTATTGTGAATATGATGGCATATGTATGAGTTGAGAAATAGCCAAGTGGGCTAAGTTATGCTGAGAAATGGCATAGTATGTTAAGTTAGTGAATTGTGGAAATTGGCCATAGAAGGGTCAAATTTTAATATATGAAAATAATTGTGATTATTTGAGGTCAATCAGGTGTATTAGATCCTTTTGGACTTAGTTTAAGGCCTAGTGTGGTCTAATGAGAGCAAGGGATCGATTTGATCGCTTGGGTGTCTAAATTTTGATCAGACCATTAGATTGTGTCTAAATCTATCTCATTAGTTAGTACATGAGCTAAGCTTTGTGTGGGCGCTTGAATCACTCTGATCGGATGTCATATAAGAAATTGGCGCACATCGAAAGTTCATCATTTTTGCTGTCAAAATGACAGCAGAAATTCAGATAGGCGTGCTGCGGTGCATGAAGACACATGTCGCGGTGCATGACACAGGCAGGGCAAGCATGTGATTCTGTGCCATATGCCACGGCGCATTGACTATCCGTCACGGCGCACATACCAAGTTTCAATTTTAATTGTGTGCCGAAATACATACAATTAAGATAGGAATGTTGGTGGGTTATGTCCACTATGTATTTGAGGAGTGTATGATTTATTTCTGCTGTGTTTTCTCTAGTTATATTGTGACTTAATTTATTTCATAAAGTAAGTCTTCGGTCGAAGCTTTTGAAATTTTACTGAATGATAAGATGTAGTGGTAACACCGTAATCTTCTCTTATATGGTGTGGATATATGAGGGGAGGTTACAATTTTGGTATCAGTCTCTCAGTTCTCGAGACCTGATTGTAATTGATGCATTCATTGAGAAATATGGTAACTTATATTGTTCATTACACAACCTTTTCCCTGATGCCCTTTATGTTTTGTATTTTCATCCTTAGGAGGGGAGAAAATAGTACAATATGAGAAGCACTCGTACGAGAACCGTAGTATCTAGACTGGTTGTAAAGGAGGAATAGGAGCCAAAAGTTCAACCGATTTAGTTGCAAAGGGATAGACGTGATGAGCTACTGGAAGAGCTCAGGGATATAGTTGTCGATATAAGACAAACTATTAGGGATCATGACACGATCCTAAGGGGTAAAGAGCAAGAAGAGAGAGTTAAAGCTCAGAATATCCCAGTGCAGGAAGCACATAGTAGACCTGGACCATCTCGAAATTCAGGTAGTAGACCAGAGATTCCTAGCACTGATCCATCTATTGATCGTGCTTGGAAGATGTTTGTTCGGTTCAATCCGCCGATATTTGATGGAAGTATGAGGGAAGGTGAAGCAGAATTATGGATAGAACAAATGGAAACCATCTTTGAGGTGGTAATTTATACTTCAGAGTAGAAAGTTATCTTAGCCATAGTGCAGTTGGTTGGTGTTGCTAAGAGGTGGTGGGAATCTGTGAGACCAACTGGTGGTATTCGTTTGAGCTGGGATGAGTTCAAGAAAATATTCTTTGATCAATACTTTCCAGTCTCATTCAGAATTGAGAAGGAAGAGGAATTTCATGCTTTTAGGCAGGGAGACCTGGACGAGGAAGAATTTATAAGAAAGTTTAATGACCTATCAGCTTATTCCATATATCTCCAACATAGTAATGACTCGAAGTGGAAAGCTGAGAGATTACTTGAAAAGATGAGACCCGAGTACAGGCAACAGATAACATTGCTTGATGTGACAACGTATGAGGAGATGTGCCACAAGTTGAGGGTAGCAGCAAGGCATGGTAGAGAGGAAGATGTTGAAAGGAGATGAGATAGTATAGGAAAATTTTCATCTCCTATGGGTCCGACTGGTGGAATCTCAAAGAGGATTGAGTTCAGTACAAGCAGTTCTAGTTCTTTTGGAAAGAGAGGTTTTAGTCGAGGATCGCAATCTTGACCTGTACATAGAGGGTCAATGCAGAGGGGTGGAGGTGTGAGAATTGGGCCTCCACAGTCTTCGAGACAAGCGTCAAATGTTCCAACTCTGACATTGAGTACTGGAAGGATGCCCCAATGCAACATATGTGGCAAATCTCATCCGGGAAGATGTTGGTCTTGCTGCAAGTGTGGTAAATAGGGTCATATAGTGAGGCAATGCCCAGAGGGAAGATTTGAGGGGACTGAGCAAAGATTGATAGTTCCTGGCCGAGTATTTACAGTTACACAAGAAGAGGCTAAAGCATCTTCGAATCTGATCAAAGGTATGATTTCTGTAAATGGTCACAAAGTACAAGCATTGTTTGATTCTGGTGCTACCCATTCTTTTGTGTCTAAGGAATGTGTGGATAGATTGAAATTATCTTTACAAGAATTACCTATGCTCATTAAAGTGGCGACACCTTCTGGATCGTCTAGTATTACAAGTCAAGCTTGTCAGAATGTGGAGATTTGATTTGAGGACAGAGTTTCCAAGATCAATCTGATTTGTATCCCTATGAGAGGAATAAATGTGATAATTGACATGGATTGGCTAGCAGAAAATAATGCTACGCTTGATTGTACCAAAAGAGTAGTTTCATTACCAGTATTGTGCGCAGCTGTGGAATCTTCAGAGCAATCTAAGTTTCTATCGGTAATAAGTGCTGAGAAGTTAATCGGTAAGGTTGTGATGCCTATATAGTATTCTTTACAGCCAGCACAGTATATGATGGTGGAATTGAGAAGATTGGGATAGTAAGTAAGTTCCCAGAGGTATTTTTAGAAGAGATGACTGGATTACCTTCTGAAAGGAAAGTTGAGTTCTCAATCGAATTGGTTCCTAGAATTAAACCTATATCAAAGGCTCCTCAAAGAATGTCATCATTTGAATTGACTGAGCTAAAGAAGCAGATTGAAGATTTGCTAGAAAAGGGATTCATCAGACCAAGTATATTACCTTGGGGATCACCGGTATTATTTGTTTGAAAGAAGGATGGCAGTTTATGATTGTGTATCGATTACCGGTAACTGAATAAGGTAATTGTGAAGAACAAGTATCCTCTACCAAGGACAAATAATCTTTTAGATTAATTGGCTGGTGCCTCAGTCTTTTCTAAGATTGATTTGAGGTCAGGGTATCATCAGTTGAGAGTTAGTGCAATAGATGTATCCAAGACAGCTTTTAGAACTAGGTATGGCCATTATGAATTCTTGGTTATACCATTTGGTTTGACCAATGTGCCAACAGTGTTGATGGATTATATAAACTGAATCTTTAGGCCATATTTGGATCAATTTGTAGTGGTCTTCATAGACAACATCCTGATCTATTTTGAGAATGAGGAGCAACATGCAAGGTATTTGAGGATGGTATTGCAAATTTTGAAAGACAAAAAATTGTATGCTAAGCTCAATAAGTGTGAGTTTTGGTTAAGTGAAGTGAGATTTTTAGGACACGTGGTGTCTGCAGATGGAATTTCAGTGGATTCGCATAAGGTTGATGCAGTGTTGAAATGGGAACGTCCTAGTTCAGTTATAGAGATACGTAGTTTTCTGGGATTAGCTAGGTATTATTGACGATTTATCCAAGAATTTTCCCAGATAGCTTCTTCTTTGGCTAAACTAGCTCGAAAAGATTAGCCTTATATATGGAATGACCGATGTGAAGTGGCATTTTGGAAGCTGAAAGAGAAATTAACTATAGCACCAGTGTTGATTATCCCTAATCTAAGTTTACCTTACGAGGTATACACAGATGCGTATTTAAAAGGTCTTAGTTGTGTCTTGACGCAAGATAGTCGAGTGGTAGCCTATGCTTCACGACAATTGAGATCACATGAGGAGAATTATCTTGCACATGATTTAGAGTTTGCAGTAATGGTGTTTGCTGTAATGTCCGCCTTGACATTACCAGGACAACATACACACATCATTATGATAACTCAGATTAAATAAAATCCTCAGAAGAAGTTACCACAACTCAAGGGTTTAAAAATAATTAGTTAAAACATTGGGATCCCAAGAAAACTCTTTTTAAAAATATTGTTTAAGCTCAAACCATAGTTAAAAATTGATTAAAAGTAAATATAGAAGCAGGGGAAACAAACTACATCAAAATCTGGCTTAAACGTCATTTTTCAGCAAATACTGGTCCATCCGCCATGGCGGATGGCACAGAGGGACGAATCCCTCGAGGGCTTCTTGCGCCGCGGCATAACAGTCATGCGCCACGACACGCACCTGCTGTCTTGACAGCAGATTGCTGTCATGACTTTTCTCTGAACTTTCGGAGCGCGCCGTTTCGTCATCCGACATCCGATCTAAGCGATTCAAGTATCCACACGAAGCTCTTTGAGCCCTCTAGCTAATGGCACCAGTCTTATACTCAAACAATCATCCATTTAAAACATCAACACCCAAACCCAAAATAGTTTGTTTTCACAGTAAAACACATAGTATGGTGTCCAACTCATAATACACAATGCCATTAGCCCCAGAGACACATTGAGCACCTCAAATAGACCACACACCACATAACAATCCATTCATATCACACAATTAAGCAATAACGCTCAAAATGACCACCAAAACCCCATTGGATAAGAACACAACAGGGTGGACAACATTCAACACATCAATCAATTGGTTATTTTGACACTCAAAACAGTTGCAATATATATATATATATATCACTTGTAAGCAACTTGGCCAAGCACACACATACTCTATAACACCATTCTTGGACCAAGATATACACACTTATTACAAATTCATACAAGTGATATCCAAATAATGTCATGTTCCTAAGTTGGCAATATTTAGTGACAATATTTGTTACATTACCTAAAAAGAGAAAAGGGAAGAGCTATACAATGGTGCTCTTCACTCTTCAAATGCCCCTTCCTTCCCTTTGCCCCTACTGGAGCCTTCACCTATAAAATATAACCATGGGGTGAGATAAATATCTCAGTAACCAATATAGCTCATTAAATATTTACTACCATAAATAACCATGAAAAAGCATCAAAACCATAGTATTATCAAGCATACAAAAACTTATGAGATATATGTATCTTTCCTCAATAAAACATATAGTTTTACATTAGTATGATCATCTAACCACCGAACCTCCAATGCTCCCCGACATGAAACCATCGGCTCTCCTGGTTCAATCACTTATTGACCCGAGCACACTTTTGATGGTAGATATACCCGACTAAAGGTAATCCAACCTGCCTACGGATTATGGTTTTTTGCTCTTCACAGACTTGTGATAGAGGTATCATTGACTCCTAATTGTACTCTAACGGGTACTAAGGAGTTGCCAGACTGCCCAGATGTCCCATGGTAATAGTCCCATATAATGTTGCACCAGATGTCCCATAGTGTCAGCCCGACCATATGGATTTTTCATTCACATATCTCCACACACACACATATCTACATTTCTCAGGTGAACTCCCACCCCCTATGATCATACTTTTTCACAATTTCATCACTTTTCATCACATTCTCATATCACAATCTTATATACATAGTATATATATATAAACTAAATTGATAACCTTTTACAAATCAATTTTTCATGCTAAAATCGTTTACAATGTCACATTATGCACAAAACTCTTCATAACCACAACTTTATCATTTAAAATTACTTCTACACAGTTAAAATAGTTAATAAACACAATAAACTATATGGTTACCTCAACCTTTTTGTCACACAAAAAGGGTTACCGTGGCTCAACGTTAGCTCTACACGTTCTATACGCACAATATGGCTCGAGCAATGCTCAATCTACACCAAAAGGTGACAATCGTCAATTATCACTCCGGATAACTCAGAATTCACTAGGTTCTTAGTGCTTAAAATACTCAAATTCCTTTTCTAACAACATCAACCATTCCCACACACTCTAACCATCCTATTACACATTCCAACACACTAAATTCACTAATTAATGTCCCACATTATCTCAAAATCCTCAAATTATACTTAGGGTTCATCTAAACCCTCACCAAAAATTCTCAATCACCATAAAACTCATAAACTTAAGGTTAGAAGCTTGATTTAACTCTCCAAGATCTTAAATGAAATAGTGGGTTTCGGTCTAAACCTAAGGGAACCAAAATCAAAGCCCTTATTACCCCAAATGTTTAGATTTTTGAATAAAAGAGGGAGAAGAGGAAATGTACAACTTACCCAATGGTGATTCAAGCTCCAAATTCCCTCAAAGTAGCCTAGGGATCGTGCCCTAGCGGTCCACAAGCTCTCCTCCATCGCTCTCTCATTTTTCCTCCTTCTCTCTTCTGTTTTTGATCTGTTTTTTGCTATCTGATAAGTGCTGGTTTTGCCCGTGCACCATGGCACACTGACTCACATGTCGCGGCGCATGGCACAGAAAGCCCCATGAAATTTTAAACTTCCTTCTGTGCCATGGCTTGCTTGAACCTCGACCTAGCCCTCTTCTAAGGCTATCCAAGGATCCAAAGACCATGTTAGTCTCCATAAACCTCTCTAAATAACAATTTATCTAAGTGACTAAATTACCCCTTGAAAATACTGATAATTACTAATGAGGGAACTTAGGATGTTACATTTGCTCTAAAGATTTAGTGCCATTACTTGTATGGTGTAATGTTCACTATGTTTAGCGACCATAAGAGTTTGAAATACCTGGTAGATCAAAAGGAACTGAATATAAGGCAAAGAAGGTGGATAGAGTTTCTTAAGGATTATAACTTTGAATTGAAATACCATCCGGGTAAAGCTAATGTAGTTGTTGATGCTTTGAAGCGGAAGACTTTGTATGTGGCAAGTCTTATGGTTAAGGAATATAGATTGATAGAGTCATTCGTTGAGTTGTAGCAGGGTGTGCCATTGAAGGCATTAGTTGGTGCCTATTCCACTGAGATTAGCAATGATTTCTGGAAGGAATTGAGAATGGCACAACTAGAAGATGAAAGTC
This sequence comes from Prosopis cineraria, assembly GCF_029017545.1. Classification (NCBI taxonomy): domain Eukaryota; kingdom Viridiplantae; phylum Streptophyta; class Magnoliopsida; order Fabales; family Fabaceae; genus Prosopis; species Prosopis cineraria. The sequence continues at coordinate 27,755,493 of NW_026555344.1, read as the reverse complement.
TTTTAAAGATTAAAGAAGAGATTGAAGCAGATCAACCTATTGAGTTTAGATTCAATGATGATGGTTTTGTAGTTTATCAGGATAGGATTTGTGTGCCTGACAATGTAGATTTGAGAAATGAGGCTCACTGTAGCAAATACACGATCCATCCGGGAGCTATAAAGATGTACTAAGATGTAAAGCGGTATTGGTGGTGGTCTGGTATGAAGAAAATGTACCGGAGTTCGTAACTCGGTGTTTGACTTGCCAAAAGGTTAAGATAGAGCACCAAAAACCAATAGGAATGTTACAACTATTGGATATTCCTATGTGGAAATCGGAAAGCATTTCTATAGATTTTATAACTGGGTTACCAAAACTCAATCTGGACACGATACCATTTGGGTTATAGTTGATATAGACTTACTAAATTGGCTCATTTCTTAGCAATCCGGATTAGTGATTCTCTGGAAAAGCTGGCAGAGATCTATATTTGAGAAGTGGGTAAGGTTACATGGTGTGCCAAAGAGTATAATTTCTAATAGAGATCTAAGATTTACTTCTAAGTTTTGAGGAGCTTTACAGCGTGCCATGAGTATTGAGTTGAGATTCAGTATGGCATATCATCCAGAAACAGATGGGCAGACAGAATGAACCATTCAAACTTTAGAGGATATGTTGAGAGCCTGTGTATTGGAGTTAAAAAGGTAGTTAGGATAGCCATCTCATTTTAGCTAAATTTGCTTACAATAATAGTTACTACTCCAGTATACAAAATGGCACCGTATGAGGCATTGTATGGGAGAAAATGTAGGTCACCTCTTTGCTGGACGGAGTTGAGCGAAAGGAGTATGTTAGGACCAGATATTGTGGATCAGACAACCTAAAAGATTGAGTTGGTTAGGCAAAAGTTGTTAACAACACAAAGCAGGCAAAAGAGTTACGCAAATAGGTGTAGAAGGCCGTTAGAGTTCCTAGTGGGAGATCATGTATTTCTGAGGGTTACACCAGTGATGGGAATCAGGAGATCGATAAGAGCCAAGAAATTAACTCCTAGATTCATTGGTCCTTCTAAGATTCTGGAGAGAATTGGACCAGTTGCCTATAGGATTGCTTTGCCATCATAGTTATCGGGTATGCGTGAGGTGTTTCACGTGTTGCAGCTCAAAAAAAAAATATCAACCTGATCTTTCACACATGATAGAACTAGAGAAGATTGAATTCCAGGAGAATTTACCTATAAGGCTGAGCCAGAGTGAATCATAGATATGAAAGAGAAATAGTTAAGGAATAAGACTATACGATTAGTTAAAGTTTCTAGTAAGGCATGGCTCTAGGGATGTGCTACCTGGGAGACAGAGGATAAAATGAAGTAGCAGTACCCTCACTTGTTTCCATAGGTATATATTTATGTCTTTTATGAATTTTGAGGGTAAAATTCTTAAAAGGAGGGGAGAACTGTAACATCCTGAATTCTTAATCCTAAGTTTAAAGGATAATCAAGGGTGAAGTAAATTAAAGTGGGATTAGAGATTTGGATGAATAATTGGTATTTTGACTTGTTTGTGTATTGTATGAACAGATATGGGTGATATGAGTACGTTTCAGGTCAAAGCAAGTACGCGTGGTGAGAATAAATCTCACTGTGCCACACGCTGTAGCTTGTGCTGCATGCGTCGCGGTGCATGGACCAGAATTTGCCTTCATAAGTCGTGAAATTTCAAAAATTTCAGAGGAGAGAATTTGAGAAATGCACGAAACAGAGAGAGGAGAAGAGCTGAGAAGCTAGGTTAAGTCATTTTGGAACGGTGGAAGGCGATTCGAATCAATAACTTACCAGGTAAGCTACGTATAACTCTTACCTTCCATTCTACAGAAATTTCTCTGAAATGAAAATTGAATCGGTAGAATTTGAGGGGTTTAATTCTTGCCCAACAGTAATAAAAAGATTCTCGAAAGTTAAATTAGAGCTTTGTGACTAGTTTAGAGCTGAACGTTAGAGCTTTGAACCTACAGGCTCAATTTTAGCCTTAGAAAGAGGAAGTTAGGGCAAAAATCTATCTTGAGTGAAATAAGACTGATCGAGGTGATGTAAAGTAGTAATTGGATAGTTATGGACTTAGAATAGATAAATGGAAAAGAGTTTACGGATGAATATAGCCCTAAATAGTAAAAATGAGTTTTTGGTCAAAATGGACCAAATGACTAAAATGTGCCAAATGTGTTCAAATTAGCATATTGGACGTGTGAGTAGAGAAAGAAAGCTTGAGATAAACTTATACAATAGTGAAAATCCACGGGTAACCTTTCTGGTGATAGAAGGGTTAAGGTAACCGGATAACTTTCTTTGTTTGACTGTTTATTGTAACTGTATGTTAGTATGATATGTAATGTATGAAATGGTTTTGAATCGAGCATGTTTTATAGCATTGAATGATTGTTATGTGTGAAATGGCTTTTGACTAAAATAAGCATGGAAATGTGTTTTGCAATGAAAAGTATTATATGTTATGTATAAGAAAGTATTAAATGGTAAAAAGGGAACCTTAAATGGTTCAAGAAAGTATGATCTGAGAGGTAGGAGTTCACCTGAGTATAGGAGATGATAAAGACCATATGGCAAGGTTTCCTTAGTATCCTGTTAGGGTGCGATGTTGGAACAATTCTTCTTAGTGCCTTGAAAGGTGCGATATTGGAGAAGATCTCCTTAGTGCCTATTAAAGTACGGTGTTGGAGATGAAAGACTCTTTAGTGTCTTTTTGATACGGATTGTGTAATATCCTTCTCCTTTTATCCCATAATTAAAACCCAAATGCCAAATAGTTAGGAAATGAGACAATAGTAATCATCAAATACAGAATTCTCATTAATAAACAAAATGGGGACCCCAAGTTTACAAAACTAAAATCAATTCAAGTCCTGCAACGAGGCAAATCAAAGTTTGAAAATATGTAGAAGCAAGGGATCATTGTATAAGTAGGTACTTTATTTAAGAATTTAAAACAAGAAAAATTCTGAAAAATTATAAGGCATGCATCGTGGCTTGTTGAATATGCACCACAGCGTGTTCGCCTCTGTGACACGTGCCACGGCTCGTGACGCCATGCGCTGCAGTGTAAATGCATGAATTTTGATAGTGAGTTCTGCTGTCAATTTGACAGCTTTAGGGCCAATTTCCGACATGCCCTAAATCTCCATCTGATGCCCGAGTGATGTGATCTAGGAGTCTACGAAAAGTTCTTTTTGGACTCTAACTAATGGCATTGGTCTTAGGCTTAAATTATTTTTAAAATAGAAATTGAACACCCTTTTCAAAACTTATACTATTATAACTAATTTCACAATCTCGGATGTTCAAAACGTATACCAAGGACCATAAGTCACTAACAACCATATGACCACATACATATCAAACCAACTTGTGCAATGCACCATAACATAAGGAATCTTTTCAGATCAAATTTTCACTACTCAACCCCTTAACTCAAAATCATAGGAAGGGGGAGTTTACTACAATTTTCATCAAGACTTCCTAAATCATCACTTAATAATATTCACTACCCTCACTTGCATTAGTATTTTGGCCCTATCATAATAATACATAATAATCAACTCTCTCCCTAGGGCCCAAAATATCATTACAATTTACATTTCACTTAATGCAAGTAAGTAACAAAAAAGGAAATCCTAGTTGGCAACGAAATTGTCATACACATAAATTACCCAAAATAAAGAGGTCTATTACAAATGGATCGTGATCCTAAGCCTTGGGTTGTTTTCCTCTGTCTCCACTTCTTGAGCTATTCCTTAAAATATTAAAGATAACGGGGTGAGTACAACTACTCAGTAACTAATGTCCGATTAGCCCATACTAATGCATAACAATTAGTTTAAATGTAAGTGGCAATTAATATTAATACTTTTACCCATGAGAAACATTTGAAATTAAGAATTCACAACTTAGCTCACGTAATGGCATCTACTTGGAAAAACAATGCCTTTAGCATCTTTCATATAAATAGAATTGCTCACATAAATCATTGACAAGCCTAATGGAAAAAATTATTACTTAACTCAACATATCCACATTATGGACTCAATATAGACAACAAGTGCCTTCTATCAATATATGCATGATCACGCTTCCTTTATATCCTCCTTATTCCTTTGACATGAAATCATGGTCTATAACTCAATAGGATAGTATATGTTTTTTGACTTCCCTAGCCTAAACACTCGTGAAGGGATTACCCAGCCAAGGTGTACCCATCTCACTTATGGATCACGATTTCCCCTATTTTTCTCACCATGGGGTGTCATTCACCATAGACTAGCTTCCTCATTAAACTGGTAATAACTAGCTAGGTTCGAGCCCTCATTAAACTAGTGGAACAATCCTTCATTGAACAAGTGGGATGATATAAATAGAATCAATCTAGGCAATCCATCACACGGGTGGGGCCTTACCACATGGATTTATCATCTACTCCGCTTCCTAAGTGAACTATCACCTCTCTTGATCATGCAATGGATATTCATGCAATAATTCACACATATACAATTCATAGAACTTCACATTACACAATCATTGGACTTTTCACACATTTCATGGAACTTCAAAACCAAACAAGTTGTTGAACTCCTAATTCACAATCATTTTACCTCACACTTTTAAAATCATTGAACTTTCCTATTTTCATTGTACCCCACACTTTCAAAATCATTGAACTTCCTTACTTTCAAACGTCATTGAACTCCTTCTAAACAAATATTCATTTTGCTTCTCAATTTGTAAAAATCATTGTACTCCCAATGAACATTAATACGAAAATCCACCACTATTGTTATCAAGGGAAAATTTTGCATCATAAGGCATAAAACTCACAAATTTGATCTAGTGGATTTCTTCACAAATTAAGCCACACTTGCATTTCTTTTATTTTATATATTTCAAATGATAATTCATAAATCAATAAACTAATAGTCACACACAAGCACAAGATAGAATTCCCTCAGTTACCTCAAACCTTTGAGAGGTCAAAGGTTTCACCCCCTCAACTATTCACTCCCGAAGCTTCTAAGAAGCTTGAATGGTGCCAATGGTAGTTACACTATAAGCATTTATCATACAAAACATCAATATCCATTTTGAGCTATTTTTCACTAGCATTTTCATCATTTATTAATACTCAAGTTTTACTCTAAGCTCATGTAGAAGCACCCATAAGGTTTCTTAGCTTTCTATAACTCTTATTTAAAATATTGAGCTCTTAAATGGGCATTAATGAAGCCATATTATTCCCAACCACTAAATTTATGGAAATTTCGGATACTTAATGTCTTCCAACTACCAATCATCATAAAATCATAAATATCAAGTTTACTTAGCTCAATCTACCCCTATTAACTCTATTTAAGTCAATGGGTTTAGGCCCTTAACTTTTAGGGACTGAAAATCACCATTAGCAATCAAACCCTAACCTTTACCATTAAAAAAATGGAAGAAGAGAGGAAGATTTAAGCAAGAAAGCTTACCTTAGGTGTTTATGAGCTCTAAATCACTCCCAATAGTCAGTTTCTTCAAGCCCTAGCTTAGCTTTTTAGCTACTTTCTCGTTCTCTTTTGTTTCCTCTTCATTTTTCACTTCAGATTCGTGACTTAATATTGTAAAATTTTGGCCATGCGCCATGGCAGATGCACAATACGCCGTAGTGCATGCCACAGAGAGCTTCTTCCAGGCGTGTTGTCACCCATGCACTGCGGCGGACCAACCCCATGTTGTGGTGCGTGGCACAGAATTACTCCCTTCAGAAATTCTTCCTCTTCTATTCCTGGGTGGCCTGATTCTCCTTCGGACCCGTGTTTAGTAATGAAATCAAGATCAAACATGCTCGTTAGGTCTCTGTGGCCACAAACCTCAAAGATTCACTTTACTAATCTATTTAAGCTTAATTAATCTGGATTTAAAATTGAGGATGTTACAGGTTGAAGTCAACGATGCCCCATTGTGTGTATTGGGGGAAAACCATAGTCCATATTGTGTGTTAGAACATCTTTGGCCTGGTGATTCTACCACTACAAGTGAGCTCAAGACTAATGAAAGTGTACATTGGTCTGAGATGAGCCTATGGTTTGTGTCGAGGTGATTTAGAGGTTTGGTTGGTAGAGATCATAATAGTATTTTATGATATGAAGAAATATCTTGAGATAACATGGAATCCTTTGGGATTGATGAAAAGTTAAAAATAAAATATGATATGTGATGTAAATACTACTTTATGAGGTTTTAATGATATACTATGCTTACTTTCATATTGTTACATGTGATAGTCAATAGGAGTGAGTTATTATGTTACTGAAATTTTTATCTCACCCCATGGTTACATGTTTACAGGACCAGGAAGTGATCAGGCTAAGGGAAGAGAGTCTGGACTGGCTTGAGTTGTGAAGCTGTGTACTCTAAGGTTGTGTAATGAATTGAACTAAAAGATTGTATATATAAGTGTATATGAGTTTCCATAGGGTTTCATGCATGTATTAAACTGAGTTTTTGTGAAATCAAGCCTGATTATGTGTATATGTGTTGTTGAGACAATGGGCTTTGATTTGAATATGTTTGAGTTGAAATGATTGTATGTATTGGTGAATCTTAAGCCAAGGGATAAATTGATGAAATGAGTAATTTGAAGGCTAAGATTGTATTGTGAATATGATTGCATATATATGAGTTGAGAAATAGCCAAGTGGGCTAAGTTATGCTGAGAAATGGCATAGTATGTTAAGTTAGTGAACTGTAGAAATTAGTCGTAGAAGGGTCAAATTTCAATATATAAAAATGATTGTGATTATTTGAGGTCAATTTAGATCCTTTTAGACTTGGTTTAAGCCCTATTGTGGTCTAATGAGAGTAAGGGATCGATTTGAGCGCTTGGGTGAGCAAAATTTTCAAAAAAAGTGACTTTTTGCACCTGGGTGTCCAAATTTTGATTGGACCATTAGATCGTGTCCAAACCTATCTCATTAGTTAGTACATGAGCTAAGCTTCGTGTGGGCACTTAAATCACTCCGATCGGATGTCGTATGAGAAATTGGCGCATGCTGGAAGTTTGCCATTTTTGCTGTCAAAATGACAGCAGAAATTCAGACAGGCACACCGCGGCACATGAAGACACATGTCGCAGCGCACGACACAGATAGGGCGAGCGTGTGGCTCTACGCCATATGCCGCGGCGTACTGACTATCCGCCACAGCACACATACCAAGTTTCAGTTTTAATTATGTGCCGAAATGCATGCAATTGAGATAGGAATGCTGGTGGGTTATATCCACTATGTATTTGAGGAGTGTATGATTTATTTCCGCTGTGTTTTCTCTGGTTGTATTGTGATTTAATTGATTTTATAAAGTAAGTCTTCGGCTAAAGCTTTTGAAATGAAATTTATGCTGAATGATAAGAGGTAGTAGTAACACCGTAGTCTTCTCTTATATGGTGTGGATATATGAGAGGAGGTTACAATAATCATCAACATATAATTTAATTTCAATAAATTATAAATGGTTATAACAACAAAAATATTTATCAGAGTTAGAACATTGACACAATTTCCTATGACCTGGAAACATTAAATATAGAAAAAAGACATGGAGTTTGCTTCCCAAGTGAGCAAGGAAAAATGAAAACAATTTAGGCTTGAAACATAGTAAAGGTGAAAATGAAATGTGCTAACTTATAATTCATACACTCACCTGCTAGGATCGTTAGTAGAGATCTTTTTTAGCCACCCTGAGAATTTACACCAGCTAAAGAGTTCTCATGAGTATCACCTATAAATAATATTTTTACACAATCATTATCAATTTCCAAGAATAATCAAGATTCTTTCTTTTCCTTTCTTTAATGAACTGCATCCCAATTTTCCATCTAAGTTCCTAATACAACTGTTACTATCAGTCAAGAATTTCCTATTTAATGTAATACTGATTAAGCATAGGATTCATCTTATAGAGCTAGAAAATTAAAATTTCAAATACAGGAATTGAAATAAACGTTACAGCCTTTCTATTTGAAATTTAAATTTCAAGATAACTAGAACAATCACACTGGAATGAAAAAATTTATAATGGTTTGATCAAAGAAAAATTCATAAAAACGCAAGGGAAGGCTATATATATATGTGTGTGCATGCAAACACATATATAATGCCCAGGAAAGAAACGGATGATATATATATATCATATATATATATATATATCAAGAAACCAATTCAGCCTATTAAAATTTAACAAAGAACACAAAGAAAGAAAGCGAAGACGTAAATGGATGAATTCTGTACACTTTCTTCCAATTTTTTTTTGTCTGAACTGACTGAGCAAGCATTCAAAGAAGGAAGGAGTCAAAAAAGAAAAAAGAAAAGAAAGGATCAATGTGTCTATTGATTTCCAATCATGTATCGCACAAGCAAATTATGAAAGGAGGAAGAAGACAAAACAAGGGGAGAGAGATAGAGTAGCTACAAGACAAATATTGAAGAAATTAAAGAAAGGAGGAGGAAGGAAGTTATGGACTTGTAGAGCACGGGAGTAGTGAGAGAAATCTGATTAGGCTATGAGGCGGCAAAGGATGAAGGAGATATATTAGGTTTAGGTTTTCATAAAAATATATATTTTGAAAAAAAATTAAATTTAATCATTTTAAATGCTTTTAAAATATTAAATCTTTATCTGATATAGATATGGCTCTATAAGGTAATATCCACATCCTTTAAGATCTTAACTAATTTCTCTCATTATTATTATATTTTTCCACCATAACATTAATTAATTCACTCCTAAATAATATATTTATATATTTTATTAGGGATATCACAAAATACTTCATCTTCAATCATAAACTCTAATTCCCAACGCCTATTATCAATATAAGATTTATGTCAACTCTTATATGTACGAATAACCATCACCTTCATCTTATCGATGACATCCCGCACAAAATTCAGTCCCAAATTTCTCAACTAATATCAAACCGTACAATTGGAAATTTTCATTATTTATCTTACAACTCCAAAAATTTTAAGTACTAGTTGATAACTATTATTACATGCACTTCACAATGAAGCCAGTAGTTATCCTAATTTCTCAAGCTATTGATTTTTATCCTGGTTTAATTGGAATTGATCTTCTGGACGTTGGAAATGTTGGTTTTATTTTTGCACGCATTAAGCAGCCCCGGCTCCTATTTAAGGAAAAACGCAAACCATATATGACTTTTATGGGTTACAATAGTCATATTTAGGAGTGCCAAATCAAAAATTGCCAAAACGGGGTAGTTTCATATTATGGTTTATTTTTAACCATGATATATATATATTTTCTTGTATACCGTCATATAAAGAAGAAAACTATATATAACTTGATATATGTCGGTTCTTAACTGTCATACATATATATAGGCTAAAATGATCGTATATTTCCATTTATGCGGTTTTCATGCATGGTAATGATGTCATCAATATCCATGATATCACAAAAGCAATGGGTAAAATCAGTCAAATGCAATGATTAATAATACAATAAGTTTTAAAAGTAACCCAATATAAGGTTGAAAAACCAGATAATTACATGACAACACTGAAATATATCATAAATAAATAGAAATCATATAGTAACGACGACATTAGAAGTTGAGCGAACTCATCTTCTGAGCAATAAATTTGATAAGAATATCATCAATGGTAGCGGTCCATGAAATGTAGAAAATAATAATCCCGATTGTTATCATCCTTCTCACAAGGTCTGGAAAGTATACCAACCTCAAACGGGCGAGAAGGTTGTTAAAAAAGCTGTTATAGTGTTCATTCAACTTCTTTGAAAGAGTGGTGTAAGAGGCAGAATTCGCAACAATGTTCTTGCAAAGAATATCAATTAGGCCAGCCAAATCTGTCACTTCCCAATTCATGGATAATGACTTTACTCTCAACTAGCACATCAACATCTTGTTCTGTGTGAATGAGATCATCAATTAAAGCAACATAGTTGCAAACGTAATGATGGTTAGGATAGTGAAATTGCTCATATACCATGAGGTTGCGCAGAACGGATTCTGTTGAGCTGTCTACTTTCAATGTTGTGATCTGCAAACGAGCTTTAAACCATTTTGGCCCAAAGCCTAAGCAACTCAACCAATATAGAACTGGTACTTTCTTGAATTTGACATCAAGCAAACTTCTCTTTGAAACTGGTTCAAAAGTTATTCCTGCCATTTTTAATTTTGTTGCAGTCTTTACGAAGGGAGCAGACTTTCCATCACGAACCAAATCGAGTGAACAAAAAAATATCTGACCAAACTAGTGAACTGTTTTGGATTGGTCCATCCTTGCTTTAGCATGCTGTTCTGATTAATTGTGTTAGCTGGCAGCTTGGGATACGGATTGTAAGTTTGAAAGTAGTAGCGAGCGAGCTGGAGAAAACTTGAACAGTTTTGTCTTCTTCGAATGGGCACAAGGCGATATAGTTCCCTGCAAGATTGATAATGGAATTTGGTTTTCAAGTAGTAACAAATCCTGCTCAATGCTCTTATCAATCATGGATTTGGCAAATAAGTAATCATCCCTAATTACTTTTTGTCCATTCCATTTTCGGAGGAAGAGCTCCCTAATGAACACAGCGTCCAGGAGTATCATGCGTACAAACTTCTTTTTTGTGAAATTAGTGTATTTTTCTGAATAATGGCTCCTTATATCTTCTTCATTGTCTCCAAGATTATTTGTGTAGTCCTCTAAACCTTGCACCCCCTCAGCTAATAGTTGTTGGCGAAAATAAAGACATTTATGTTTCTCCATTGTCTTTAGTTTTGCATTGCCATGGTGGATTGGGCCAATGGAGATCACATGAGGAGTGTAAGCATCATTGTTTTCCTTTCTAAATTCTTCTGGCACCTTGTAAATACAACACTTTTCAAACAACATAGAATCATTCATATCGTTGAGGATGTCTACAATATGTATCTAGCAATATCATTGTTATCTTCTGACATTGAATCTTTTTGCAAGACTGATAATTGATCTGCATAAAAAAGCCATTGTTTTGTTGCTAGTTATAAGTACAAATGTATTCAATTAGCTAGTACCCATAACCAACATATCCATGTATAACTTGAAAGCCACTGATACGGTTACGTATATGGGATACGATATAGAATGATATGGTGGAGACAGCAATTTTCAAATTTTAAGATACAGATAGGCAAATATTTATAACATATACTTCAACATTTTATGATATAGGTATAGGTATTTTGATTCTTAAACAAAAATTTTTAAAGTAATATAAGGATATATATGTATGTATGTATGTATAGAAAAAAATTATTAGAAAAAAATCATAGTATAAATGTTAAAATATGCGATATATATGCTATAGTATCCTCTAAGTATTGTATCAAATATGAATATGTTAACTTTTTTGAAATATCCGTGATTCAAAGAATAACACAAAAACATAATTTCAAAGCTACATTGAACATGAGATCATGAAATTTACCATACGGTATATAAGTTATCATGCCTCGAAATATGAGAGTGACTGACACAGAATATGTGTACAAACACACATCTCTTAAGCCTAAATTAAGAGATGTTCCATTTCAAAAATACTTTTCATTTGAATGAAGCCTTAATTTTTTTTTTTGGGAAATTCTAACAAAATCTCCCCTAAGTAAAATAAATAGATTAAAATTTTGCATAAAAAAATAGAGATTAACCAAAATGGCATCACAACTTCAATCTAATGGCAAAATCCCTTGGATGATCTGATGGAGGTACAAGCTATCTGAGACCAAAAATATTTTTTAGTGAATAATGTCCCAACCATAACATTTTGCACAATTAAGATGAATAAAATATAATAGTTACGTAAATTAAATAGAAAGCAATTCAAAGTAAACAAATTTACAAGCACAAAATAAAGTTTGGTATAACTTTAATATCAAGAAACTTTAAATCTATAAAGAAAAAGCAGATTTAACATTTGGTCTTGACATATCAAAATAAGTAAATAAATACATAATTGAAAATAATCAGATTTGCTAGTTAAAAACCATTAGAGTGTGAAATCACCAACTAATTAAAAATTTATATGTTTGGGAATTTAATAGAACAATTCACAAACATAGGCACAAAGTCTACGAGAGTAAATAACCAAACGTGGTTTATGCCATGAAGACAAACATGGACACATAGTTTACGAGGGTAAATAACCAAAAGCAGCCTAAGCTACGAAAAACAAACTTGGATACATAGTCTACGACGGTAAATAACTAAACGTAGCTTATGCCATGAAGACAAACATGGACACATAATTTATGAGGGTAAATAACCAAAAGTAGCCTAAACTACGAAAAACAAACTTGGACACATAGTCTACGAGGGTAATACTAACTAAACGTGGCTTGAAGACGTGAAAGCAAATGTGACTACAAGGCCCATGAATAACAAATGTGAGAACAAAGTCTATGAAAATAAATTAGTTAGTCATTGACCATGGCACGTGCCAAGGGCTAATAAGACCGCCGTTAGCAACCAGTGTCCCGATAAAATTTCCTTCAAATCTTTTTTCAAACATGTGAGAAAATTATCAATATAAAATATAGTTCTCATTTTGAAAAGTCAAACTCACATGAATAGCTTTTATTATTAAAACCTTGTCAAAATAAAATTTCATAATTGAATTCCATATTTGGCATTTATTGAGTAGCTCAAAAATAACTAGAGTTAATAAAAATAATCTCATAAATTTTGAAACTTTCCTTCGTAAGGAAAAACACATACACATGCCATAATTCAAATATTCTTCAACAACTCTGAGATATTTTCGAAGATGAAAAAAATTTAATTAACAAAGTACTGAATATATAATGTAATTGTTATTAAATGATCTATATAAAAATATTTTGAAAAATTTTTAATGATAAATTAATTGGGATGCTATTCACTTGCCTGAAATATTACCAAGTATGCAAATTACTCATAATCAGTTGTTTTTTAATATTGTCTGCTTCTTAATTCCCAAGATAATTGAGGAATGACAGGTACAACTTGTAGCATCCTCACAGCAAGTCGGCGACGTCAGAAATGCTGTAACAGCAGCAAACTCTGACCAAGACACACCAGCGACGGAAAAAGCGGTGGCGTAAGACATGTAGAAGTCTGGTCAATTTGCTACTCCAAGAGAAAAGAGAAGGCCTGGCAGCGAAATAGGGGAAACTTGGCACTGCTGCACGTTCAGGGAGGAGGAAAACCGACAGCGCTTCCACAGTCACCAGCAGCAGGTGAACAACGGTGAAAGTGAAGGGAGAGGAAGGCCTATCTGCTTGCATGATCACTTAGACAGAGAAGGGAGAGGGTTTCGACTGTTTAAAATAAAGAAGAAAGAGAGGCTGTGAGTCGACTGAATGGTAACGACGCATCTCCACTCCAACACCGGCGACACATTTGAACAGCAACAAGACTAGCGATTAGAGGAGGAAGAAGATTGAGGCAGAGGAAGAAGAGTGGGTTTCAGGCGTTCTCTCTCTCTCCCCTTTTGCTCTGATTCTTCAAAGCTCAAGACTAGAGAAGAAAGAATAAGAAGGAAAAACGAAAAATCTGCATGCGCGCTCTGACTTGCGTTTTATTATTATTTTTTTAAATTAAGGGTAATGTAGTAATTTTATCCAACTTGAAGCAAAAATGAAATGCTCCTTCTTGTGCATCAGAGATTCGAACTCAGGACCTGCACATGAGGTCTAAAGCCATTACCACTAAGACACCATAAATTTTAGGAAAAATGACAATTAAGGACCTTCTAAGAATATTAATCCCAATTACGGACCACTAAATTTTGAAATCCCAATGGTCCTTAATTGTGATAAAAAAATGTAGTTTGTGAGGTGGCATTCATTATTGCCACTTGGGAATTCACTAACCTAACTTGAGAAAATTGATAACGTATATTGTGAAAACATGAAACCCCACTTGGAAATAAATTGTTTAACAAAAAGCGCTACTTGGGAATTCACTAACTTGACTTGGAAAAATTTCTAACGTATATTGTGAAAATATGAAACTTCATTTGAGAATCGATTGTTTAATAAAAAACACCAATTTAGACAAGTCACTTTTTATTAAACAATTAATTCTCAAGTAGGATTTCATTTTTTCACAATATACGTTAAAAATTTTTCAAGTCTAGTTAGTGAATTCCCAAGTGGCACTTTTTGTTAAACATTTGATTCTCAAGTGAAGTTTTATATTTTCACAATATACGTTAGAAATTTTTTCAAGTCGGGTTAGTGAATTTTCAAGTGGAGCTTTTTGTTAAATAATCCATTCCCAAGTGGGGTTTCATGTTTTTACAATATACGTTAGTAATTTTCTCAAATTGGGTTAGTGAATTTTCAAGTCGCGTTAGTGAATCCCACCTCACAAATTACATTTTTTTATCACAATTAAGAACCATGGTCCTTAACTGGGATTTCAAAATTTCATGATCCGTAATTGGGATTAATGTTCTTAGAAGGTCCTTAATTGTCATTCTTCCTAAATTTTAATTAGCTTTCCAGGCCATTACACAAGGAGTAAATGATGAAAATGCTGCCAAAAAGAACAGAAATAAATGAAATTTACAAAGAAAATTCTTGAGCCTTAAAATCTCTGTAAACTACCAAATAGAAGTGATTGTATAAGTGTTTGTTGAATCTTTGAGGTCCAGGGTCCACTCCATCCACAGCTATAGATATAATTCCTTATTTCTCCAGTCGCCTCCTAACATTATTAATAATTGAGTCCGATTGTTAATTTTCATAGTAATTATTACGCATGTCCATATTGTTCTCATCGGATATTTTTAAATTAAGTTCAACAATAATTTTGTTGAAATTATTTAATCATTCGGTCAAGGTAATAATCTTAAATGATTACAGAAACCAATATTTGTAAATCAAGATTCTTAAATGTTAGTTGTCGTATAACTGATCATGTGAGCTCATTAGCTTTGTCGCTTGTCTTCTTTTTGTTGCCCCTTTTTTTGCTCGCCATCTAGGATTCTTTCATGTGAAAAGCCGAAGAACTGGCTAACAAAGACTATTTCTTGTTAAAAATATATGCCATATTTTACAAGAACGTGAAGACTTCATCGATAGGTAATATATAAATAGGGTTAAAGTATAATTTTGCTTTTAAATTATTCTTAGAGGAGCAATATTATCCCTAAACTATTAGTCGTAACAATGTTGCCTTTAAACTAATCAAATCGGAGCAATGTTGCCCTAGCCGTTAAAACGCCCGTTACTGTAATTTGTGGGACCCACCTTTCATGAGTTATGTGCAATTTTGCTCCTAAACTATTCTCAAAGGAGCAATGTTGCCCTAATCTTTTGAAAATCTTAAAATTAAATAAAAATAAAATTATAATAATATTAAATAAAAATAATATTAAATGTATGTATAAAATAAATATAAGAAAAAATTTAAATTATAACTTTATAACTTATCGAATATAAGGGGATCTTAATTAAATTAGATATGAATAGACTCAAAAGTATTTGCATTTACACTTATAATTATCAACATCTTTATAAAAAAATGGTCTCAAATTATATTTTATATATGTTAATTGTTCAAAAATAAAGTTGGCTTTTAGTAGGATCTAATTTTTAAATTTTTTTATTTTTAAATTTTTTTAAGGTTTTTTAAATATCATATTTAAAACCGTCTAGTTTTTAAAAACCGCTCCAATTTCCAACTCAACTTCGGTTTCTGATTTAATAGCCGCTTAACTCTTGTCCAATCCAGCTCAATCATGAAAATATTTTTTTAGTCTAAATCGAGTAGTTAATGATGGTTCTAGTCGATAGTTATAGATGCAAATGTAGATGCTTTTGAGTTTATTCATATTCAATTTAACCAAAATCTACTTATATTTAACAAGTTATAAAATTATAATTTATAATATTTTATTAATATACTATAAATTTTTTTCTTATATTTATTTTATATATAGATTTAATATTATTATAATTTTATATTTATATATACATTTAATATTATTTTATTTAATATTGTTATATATTTTTATTTAATTTTATGATTTTTAAAAGGTGAGGGTAACATTGCTCATTTGAGAATAGTTCAGGGGCAAAATTGCCCCTTAACTCATGAAAAGTGGGTCCCATTAGCTACAGTAATAGATGTTTAATGGTAGTGACAAAATTGCTTTGATTTGATTAGTTTAGGGGCAACATTGCCATGATGAATAGTTAGGGGCAATATTGCTCCTCCAAGAATAATTTAAGGAAAAAATTGCACCTTAACCCTATAAATATGTTAGTGTTATTTAATGACCAATCTTACAATATTTATCGAAATTGATTTTCAAAAAACCAAACAAGCTCAAGGATCTTAATAGTACCTTCGTTTTCATTGAATGAATCCTTTTTTTTAAACCTTATTGATTGGATACCTTATTATTACATGGTTTTACTAGTTGACTAGCTAGTAAATTTTTCAATGAGATAACTTACAAATTTGGGGAAAGACTTATAAATTATTACACAATTTTAGTGGTTGACTAGTAAATTTTTGAATGAGATAACTAACAAATTTGGATAAAGACTTATAAATTATCACATTATTTTATAAATTATAAATCTTGAATACTTTAGTTGAGTTGCAAATTTTTAAACGAGGACTTATAAATTTTAAAAAAATTATAAATTATCATAAATTTACTTATAAATTACTAAACAATTTACAAAAAGAATTGGGTAGGACCCTAAATCCTCCCATAGAAAGGAGTACTCTTTTTGACCTCCTAAAAGAACTTGGCCATGAAGATCTTCTCCCACTGGAAAACCTAGATCCAGTGATACCAACTGTCACGCCTCGAAAATAAAGGGTGACCGGCATGGGTGCGAACTATATCACGCATTCACGTAAGCCTACAAATGAAAATTCATTTCGCTTTCTAAAAAGAAATAATCAAATTATATAGAAATTCTAAAAATTTTAAAATTAATTGTCGTAACAAGACTTCAATGTTTTTTGTAGAAATTTAGACAGAACCTCCCCCGTAAATATGATCTCTTGAAAATTCTACAACAAAGTTTTTACAAAATATAGTATCAATCAGGAGCTTAGCTCCTTCCAGCCAGTAACAGTATATATAGATCAAAATAAAATTCTAACAACAATCTATGTGGAGCGCTAATCTTTCTTTTAAATTTAAAATACATACGACTTATATATTTACATCAAATGTAACAGTACCAACCAAAATTTCCACCCAATATAACTAATTATATTGCCCTTCAGAGGTCAGTAGTGGGATCAGCATTAGCTAACATATTTGAGACCAAAGTAAGTTTTTTAATGAATAGCATTCCCAAAGTAAAATTTTAAAAATTTAAATTTTCAAACTCAATTAATGGTATAAACTAAAAAGAAAAATAATTCAACATAATAAACTTGTAGGTCTGTAAGTCTTAACCATAATCATAAAATGAAAGTAAATTAAAAGCAAATTATTTTATCATGCTTAAAGAAAACAATTTACTCACATATAAATCAGAGTGATATAATTGCTAGCCAAAATCATGTAAATTTTGAAAACACATTAACCAACATTTAGAATTTTAAGAACTCAACAGAACAAGTAACAAATGTAGACACACAGTCCACAAGAGTAAGTAACCAAACGCAGCTTATACCATGAAAACAAGCGTGGACACACAGTCCACGAAGGTAAGTAACCAAACGCGGTTTATGCCACAAAAACAAAGTGGACACACAGTTCATGAGAGTAAGTAACCAACCAAACGTGACTTATGCCATGAAAACAAATGTGGACACACAGTCTACAAGGGTAAGTAACCAAACACGGCTTAGGCCACGAAATCAAATACGGGTACAAAGCCCATGAATATCAAACGTGAGAATAAAGCTCACAAGACAAACTAGCTAGTGTTTAACCACATCGTGCTACGAGCTAACAGAACTGCCGTTAGCAATGGTGTTCTATTTAAAGTCCTCTTAAAAAATCACGTTTCAAATACTTTTAAAATACAATTTGCATTTGCAATACCAAACTCGCATGAATCATTTTAAATTTCAATGTAGTACTTATCAAAAATAATATTTCATAAATAATGTATAAACTTGCATTAATTGAAGAACCAACAATTTTAGAGATTTATAAACAACTAATTTCATAAACTTCAAAATATATTTCTTGAGGAAATAAATGCACATATCATCATCTAATTATCCATCATTAATATTCCCGAAGTTCCAAAACTAACGTAATTCTAAGAGTAAAATATTTTAGTAAAAGTTTATTGAAAATGAAATTAAAAATAAGTTAAGGAGATGCTATTCAGTTGCATGTCGGAGTTCAAATTCTCAAAATATTCTTCCTTTAATTCTTTTCTGAGTCATGTTTTTCCACACACCTTATAAATAAAGATATAAATAAATGAAATTTTTAAATTTCAAATCAACCACCATCATCTAAAATTCCAAAACCAACATCATATTTAGAGTTGATTCAAGTGTTATGATTAATATCACTAATCCCCACCAATTTGTTTTAGTCAAAACAATCTATTCATAATTCAATAGCTTCTATACTAACGTACTTTTCCCACCAAGTATTATCCTTCATACTTATAACGTTCCCCATTCTTGAGGTAAAAATTTTCTCATAGGTTTTGCACCAATTACTTTAGGTGTATAAATTCTAATTATTTAAGTTATATATCCAAGCTACTCTCTTCTAATCTTCCATTAATAGTTTCTGTAACCATAAATCCAAATAAGATCTATTTAACTCCAAAAATTATGACCCATATATATATATATATATATATTTATCAAACTTTAGAATGGACTTCCAACTTAAATTTGAATCTTCTCCCTCTTATAATAGCACGGCACAACAGCAACAAAAAGCATGCATAAATTTGATTTTAACTCCAATCACCCACATACAGTCACGAACAACAATAGGGGAGCCAAGTTTTGCCACTTTGATCACTAGTTCACATATATACATAGCAAGAAAAACCTAAACTTGAAGCTTCCTCACACACACACAACAGAACACACTAACCCTCTGTAATCTCATGCGCACACACAACAGCAGAAAAAAATGAGATCTGTAACTACACACAGAGTAGCAACAGCAGCATAGAGAAGAACAATTTTTCTTTCAGCATTCAACTCCCTTATTCCATCCATTCATATGCACAACATAACTAACAAATGAAAGAGTTCAAACTCCTCACCTCAGAAAAGCTGACAGTGCACACACTAAGAAGAAGGAAATGAAACCTACAGTTGAACAAAGGGGATCCACTGAACACGACTCGAAAAAAATGAAAGAAATGAATCAGCAGCAACCAACTCGATGAAGATAGACAGAGACAGAGTAGAAAATGAAGAGAAAGAGCAGTGACAGGAAACACAGGGGAAACGAACTAGAACAACTACAGCTTCAACCTCACTAGCCACCACCGAAACACGAAGGGGAGATGAGTCGGTAATCACTGGAATGAGAAAAGGGTCAGACGTGCAGAGAAAATATTGAGTTGGTCAACTTCTCATACTCTCTCTCTCCTCTCTCTCTCTCCATTTTTCTAGAATGGCTGAAGAAGAGAAGGAAGCTTATCAGATTTGGAAAAGGGTAATTTCGTAGTTTTATAAACAAAGAGCATAAAAATTTTTCCTGGTCTTCATTAGATTTGAACATGTGACCTAATGAGAGAATACATATTCTGCTGCACTACACTAGCTTTCTTCCTTGTCACATTTATTCCAAGAATTTGTATAATTACTATTAAAACACAACTGATATATATAATTTAATTTTTTAAATTCTTGGTTTATCACACACAACTATTTCACAAATGCCAAAACTAATTATCCCAACAATCCGCCTACACTGATACAAGCTTTACTTTGTATTGCAATGATGAGACCTTATGAGGAAGAATTTCCTCCTCTTGAAAGGAAAGCAGATGATAGGACAAAGGTGATCAGTAGATCTTTTATCCCATAAACAGAAGTGACTCCCTAATGTTCTCTCAAGCCTGTCACACCAGCAAAAGAAGTTCTCAACTGGCAGTCTCAAAATGATGTTAGCCAAAACATAGAGTTCTTCACAGGATAGATTCCAAGCTTGATCATTTGACAACCACAAATAGAAAACCTGTCTTCACAAGTTAATCAAATTGATGATCAGGTAAAGAATTTATACCAAAGACTCTCCAAACAAGAACAGAAGTTGGATGCAGAACTCCATATGTTTATCAACTAAGGATATGATGGACCAGAATATTTTAGAAAACAAAAAAAATTCTGAAGTAAAAAAGCAACTACAACAAATAGAAGAAGATCTAGCTCAAGATCAATCTTGGACTATTTATGAGTCCTATCCAACCTTTCCCACCATTATCAGACAATTTCCAACATATACCTTTATACATCCAACTTATCCTATTGAGATAGATTATAGTAAAGTATTTAAGATGTCTTATCCAATTCTTAGAAAAGCCCACAAACAACCATCCTAAAAACCAAAAACACATATGTTGTATAATCCACCCCCTTACCAAAAGCCCCAAGACTATCAAGCCTTACCATCATTTACCAAAATTTTAGAAAAACCTTTTATCGTAAAAACCAC
Source organism: Prosopis cineraria (assembly GCF_029017545.1). NCBI lineage: Eukaryota > Viridiplantae > Streptophyta > Magnoliopsida > Fabales > Fabaceae > Prosopis > Prosopis cineraria. Next base: position 27,734,798 of record NW_026555344.1, on the reverse strand, counting down.
CTCTATCTCCTCCTAAAGCCAAGCCACCAGTTATATTTGAAAAACTCAAAGGGATTGAAGATGCCTCAAATCCCTTTAGAATAATTGCTTCTATGAGAAATGCTGTTTTTGACCAGGTTTTCTCTGACCAAGAAGATACAAATTTTGTGGCCTCAACTGATGTCTCATAGACTTTGAAACAGATCAACATCTAGTTGATTTATCAAAAATTGCAATGGTCTAACCTCAAACTCAGCAATAACAACCTCTTTAGAATGAAACGAAGATAGAAAACTGTAGAAGATTCTCCTGATACAGAATCTAGAACTATGGAAGGAGTTTAGTATGAACTAATTCCTTATGCTTCTAGTTCTTGACCCACCTCTAGACCCTAGTTTACATTTGATGATTTGCCTCTATATAGATGGAGAGAAAGACTCCACGAAGTTGTTGCTTAGATTGATTTGCAAATGACTAGACCTGATGTTACTATGCAAAAAGTACTCTCAGAATTTCTATCAAGAATGATTAGAAACTAAGAGAATAGTTCTAAAGTCTTAATAAGTATGATAAGATCAGAGCTACTCAGCTTAATGCTTCTCAATTCCTTGGAGCAATTCACAAAGAATTTCTTAGAGATTTCAACATCATTAACAAAAGAAGCAAACAAGAGTTCTTTGAAATGAAGTGTTGTTCACTTGACACTACAACAAATTTGATAATATTTGATGGTTATTTAACCTTACATGAAGGCTCCTTTAGCATAAATTCAAGTTCTATATTCCACTTTGTGTCATGAGTTTTCCTTATCATAAGCAAAATTTTATTCCTAGGTAACTCTCCAAGCTTGTCATGTCTGCCTACCTATTAAAAGTTCATTAAGAAGTACAATTTGTAAATTATATATCATCAATGAATAATAAGTGAACAAAATCAATAGTAATTAAATGCATCATAAGAGTTTAGAGATTCCAAGACAATGTTGCTAAAGCTAGCTAACATTCTTGAAAGTATCATGATCTACAACATTTTTATATCTCCAAGTAAACTAGGAATAGCTACAAATAAATGGTTGATGAAAAATCACAAAGAATATACATTTCAATCTCAAGGCACATGAGTATCAATGATTTTTTTTTTTCATGTGCAAGTAATCTGCATCAATAAAAGTAGGTAAGTATAGAGAAGGCATTATGTGTTTAATGAATAGGTTTTAATAATTTAGAAGTATAAAAAATCTCAAAATTGTTTGATCAATGGAGAAAAAAATATATCACCTATCAAAGAGTTGCTAATGTATTGGAAAACCTGGGTCGATATCTTCAATAGTAGAATAAGAGACACCTAAAAAAAATGTAGAAGTTTGTTTTCTCTATAGCAACAAAAATTAATAAGCAATTCAAAAATCCCAAATAAGGGGAATAGGTTAACTATAAAAAATATACAGAGTAGTAAACAATAATATTGCACCAATAAGCAATCCTTGAAAACAGATCTTCATCGAATGTGTCAAATTTAGAAATTGCCTCATTGAAGGCCTGCTAGATAAGGAAGAAGATCACAAGCATAGTAAAAACTAGGAGAAAGAAGTAACACATTTCAAAAGAAAATTGTCTAGGCTAGTTGATCTCACTTCATTTGGCTTGCTAGATATGATCTTTCCATGTTAATTAATCCAATATAGCAACTACAACGGCATATTTCTTAACAAATAAAGGAATTCTTAGCAAAGATTAATCTTCACTATGCAAGACAAGTTCAATGAATTTTTTTAAAAAAAGAATTACTTATTGACATCTAAGTGGCTAGCAAGTGTTGAACCACCAATTGGTCCATAACTAGTAACCTAGACTATAGATTTGAGGACATAATCTTGTTTCGCATTTCAATGACATTAACACATATGAAGAGGATTTTCTTTAGAGGCATTTAAGTGAACATCTTGAACTCATTAATGGATAACACTAATGTGTGATTTATTTTGAAACAGAAATATATTAAGAGCAAAAACAAAGAAATAACAGCAGCTAGAATCAAGTCAGCAACAAATCCAAGCTAGTCAATCTCAAATCAAACCAAATCATATGAACTATCAAAAAAATTTGAAGAAACCCTAACTCAAAACTCAAACTAGATAGATCCAAGCTAGTGATGGACTAATAAAAGGGAGAGAATGAGGAAAGCACCACGACAAGCCACCAGAAGCAATAGACCTAAGCCAACTATGAAACCTTTATGAGAATGCAACACTTAAACCCGTCGAAGGAAGAAATGAGTATTGAACTCAGAACAAATCTGGCAGTGGCCAAGGAAGAAGATGACTATGTTAAAGGGAGAGAGAACTCCCAAATGAAAGACGCTATCGAATGAAGAAAGAGCGATGCCTTTGAGCGAGCGAGCAAAACTAGTTTGAGTGAAAGCAGGAGAGATTGAGCACACAACTGGTCGAGAGCGAAAATGGAATCGTGCGAGGAAATTGTTTATTTATGAGGTAAAGATCTAAACTTAAATATATTTGATGGTTTAATAAGATAACCGTAAAAAATATAATCTTTTTTAAAAATTACAAAATTGTTAACCAAATTGACAGTTATATATACCGTTAAATTTACTTATCACTTATTTAATGGTTAATTTAACAACCATCAAATATTTTCTTTGCCTTAATTTATATGACAATTTTTGTATTTAACCGTTAAATTTAAGGTGTCAAGTAAGGTTATTTTTGCAGTAGTATGACAGAAATGATCTTCACAAGCATTATAACGAATGTCTGAGAAGTATTACATGTTAAATGGTGCTAATAATGTTAATCTCAGGCACACATTTATTGCTTCATTACTAAAGGAACTTCAGCTAAAGTTGCACAGAGCTATCAACGCTCTAAGGAGAGATATGTCATAATCTCTCTTAGAGAAATCTACCAACTAGCTTTGTCTACCTTGGATAAGCTTTGTGAGCAACAATACTTTTAAAGTCCATGTTGAAAGGAAAGCCAAGACTCCATTCAGCATGTAAAAAGCCTAATTTGAAGATTAAATGCAACGAATCTGATCTTTGCTACCGTAAAAAGAATACCCATTTCCAAAAATACAAGTGTAAATCATTCAGACCAAAAGACATCATCTCTTCAAATTCTTTAAGAAAATAACTTTTAAGATAAAGAGATCAAACTGATGCTTTATTTGTGGACAAAAGGACATTTTACAAAAAGATGCCTTAATAAATCTAAAAAGGATATTAAGATATTACAGTCTATTGAGACTATCATTCCTCTTGATGATGATCAAGATGTTGAATTTGTTCTTGAAGAACAATCAGAAAATGATAAAGATACTTGCTATGTTTTACTAGACTGTGATGATAGTTCATATGATAAATAGGATTATTATCAATTCCCGCCTCTTTCTGCTAATGGGCCTAGCCCAATCTAAAGCCTCAACCTATCACCTTTAAACCTAATACCCACAGGTCTTATAAATCTTATCCAACCACCTTATCCACCTCAATTACCATAGCCCAATGTAAAAATCCAAATACTACCCTCTAAATACGATGTCCTTGTTCCAGTCATCGCCTTCATGGATACTGGTTCTTGCTAAACTATTATGAAACCCCATATTCTCCCTTGAGAAGAATGGGTCCCTCACAATGAGTATTTTGTTATAGTTGATGATAAACTCTTCAAAATATATCTTATTACTAAGAGAAAAAAATGGTATAAGATTTTTCCCTAGATGTACATACTGGACAAAAGTTCTTGGAAGCTATCTCCCTGTTGTAGACATTCTTGTTAGATTTGATGTGTACAGAGAAACTAAAGATCTATAAATACTCGCTAGGATATTCATTTCAAATAGTTTTTCAAAGAATATATTGAAGTCCCAAGCATCATGGAGATTCAATAGGCTCCTCTAGGATATCAACACATCAAGGGTCAACTTCTTGAATTTTTTTGTGAAAGCCATGATCAATTTCAACATCTAACTCCTCTATGGAAAAATAAATAACTTTTCATTAAACTCCCTTTCAAGAAAAATAAAGATGTCAATCCAACAAAAGCATCCCACCTTAGGATGAATCCAGAAGATCTTGCTTTAACTAGAGAAGAATGTATAGCCCTACTCAAACAGGTCTTATTGAATTCACATATGTAGAAAAAAGATATGAAAAATAGAGAGGAAAAAAGAGGTTGGTGATTAATTATAAACCTGTAATACCTTTCTCCAGGATGACAAGTTTCCCTTGCCCAAATCAACACATAGATAGTACATCTAAAATGGGCTTAGATATTTTTAAAGTTTGATCTCAAAGTGAGATTTTGATAGCTTGGAATAGATCCTACAGATAGATATAAGATGGGCTTCTACATTCCAAATACCCAATACCAATAGACAATCATACCCTTTGGACTCAAGACTGCTTCATCATTATTCCAAAAGGCCATGATTAGAATCTTCAAGCCTATTATCCACAGTGGTATTTGTTTATATTGATGATATTTTGTTGTCCCAAAACTAAACTGGAGCATAAGGATCTTTTAGCTCAATTTTATAAGATCATCCTATAGTATGTGATCATGCTTTCAAATCGATAAAGATACATTGGTGCAACCCAGATAGAATTTTTAGGTATGATAATTCAAGATAGACCGTACCAACTTAGTTCACACATTGTTGAGGAATTATTGGATTTTCCTAATGAGAACTTATCCAAAACTCAAGTCCAACAGTTTTTGGGTATAGTCAGTTATCTTAAAGACTTTACTCCTCAAATGTCCTATCACACCAGCCAGTTTTCTAGACTTCTAAAGAAGAATCCACCACTTTGGGGTTCTAACCAAACGAAAGCTACCCAATACTTAAAGCAAATTTGTCAACATTCTCCTCTACTAAGAATCCCTAATAAAGGATAGAGCATCTTATAGACTGATGCTAATGATGACGTTTAGGGGGTGGGAAAAGACTTATTGTGGTCATGCCAGCGGAGACTCTGGAAAACATTATCACATAGCATAAAAAAGTTCCTAGCTATGAAGTGTGGCATTGAAAAATTCAACTTTCATCTCAACATCTATCACTTTATGGTAGAATTGTGTAACACCTGCCCTGAGTGTTACCAAAAGCACACCATAACTCAAGAAAACTAAGTATGGTTAAGGAATTAATCATAAAACTAACTTAAAAATAAAACAGTTAAATCACCAAATAATCTACACAATAGAAAAGCACACATTTTAAAACCTCTTTGAAAAGTTTGAGGGATTACTATCTAGCGCACAGAAGCAAATTGGGCAAATAAGGACAATTAATTACTGTCATAATAGCCCTCCCAAGCAAATTTTTGAGAGGTGCTGATTCACCTTTTGACCTCTGATTGAAGTGATTTCAAAGCTCACATGTCACTTTTAATGAGTACTAGTAGTTTTTTCAAATTTCAAAATGATCCAATGATTAGATTAAAATTTGGACACGTTACAAGTTTGACATTTTTGCTGTCATGACAGCACAATCAGACCAACTTTCGGAGTGTACCATTTTATCATCTGACCTTTGATTGGAGCAATTCTAGAGCCCACACATCACATTCAAAGAGTACTAAAATTTTACCAAATTTCAAACAGATTCAATGGTCATATCAAAATTCATGCGTATCCCAACTTCAGCAATTATTGCTATCATGACAGCATCTCCGGACCAACTTCTGGAGTGCACCTTTTCTCTATTCAACATCTGATTGAGGTAATTCTAAAGCCCACATGAAGACTATAAAATTTTTTATTTGTGACCCAAATTTTAGGAAAATCCATGGTCAGATTGAAATTTAAACACTCGGATGCAAAAATGCATCTTTTTGATAAAAACTATTTTCAAAATTGTCCAAATCTCATCCTAAGAGTCACAAATTTATGTGAACACTTTGGACATGTCAAATAGGACTAAAAGTACCTAATAGAATATTTAAATGATGAAAAAATCCTTTATATCAAAATTTGACCGCCTGAAGGCGATTCCTAAAATAGACCTTAAGCCCCTAAATTTCACAAATCACACAAGAGTGGTCAAAAACCAATTCAAACACCATATATTCATATAAACATACATGCTAAACATTTTCACTTACCTCAGAGATCCCTGTATGGGCCCAAGCACCTACTCTCTCTATGGAAGGTGTATGCTTACCCATAGCACATCATTTGTAATGCAACACTTTGCATTTACTTATAGAATCATATATATTCACATGTTTACCAAAATAAAAATTTGCTTGTAGTGAAAACTTGGTCTACCAAATGAATCCATCAAACCCACTTTCTTAATCATAAGTCTACAAGCAGACGAAAATTCATATAAAGGCATATAATCCACACATATTCACACGTATATATATAATCACATCCTATTATCACCTTAATCCTAAATACATTACAATATATTTGCTCAAAAGAAAGGGCTTGCAGTTCTTTACAAATGACAAGTAAACCCTTAGCTTTGCTCTTTTCCTGTCCACCATTGGATCCTTCACTTGGACTTGTAAATATTGTAAAAAAAAAAAGGGTGAAACAACTACAGTCTTACTAATAGAGAAATCGATATTCCTTATTATAAGGAAAGCCATAGCCAAGTAAATAAATAATAGATTCAAAATAACATATAATTAACTAATTAAAGTACTTGAATGCATGAGATAGGCTGATATAGACTTTCCTAACCAATAGAATGCCCTTTAGCACTCTTTAGCTTGTAGGTAAACCTTATACCCACTATACCTCCATAGACACAAAATATAAACCAAGGCATGATCTGATCCATTGAACCACTTGTGCCCCTTCGACGTGAATCTTGAGCAGCCAAAGGTAACTCGATTCTAGAGCCAGCTCGACTTACTCTTCATGTGAGGGCTACCATAGCCTAGACACTCAACCTCACACTTCATATGTCAGATTCTCTCCCCCACTGAGAGGTGTCAAACACTCAATCCACTAACCACTTTAGTGTACTGAGCCATAATACGAAAGGCAACATTGAGTATTGACAGTAAGCCATGGAATATACAAGACCACATCTCCCCATTGGTGAACTCCTATCGAGATCATGCCTCCTACCCTTTTCTATCTTTCCTGAGTTTGACCACTTCAACACTCTAAGGTAGTATAACACTCATAATATATTCCTTAAGCAGTTCCTTAGCCTATTTAAGATACTAAACCTAGTTGCACTTTCCTAAGTGCAACTCCTCTTCTCTATGATCACAATACATGCTAATAATCTCATTTCTATATATAACATTATTATTAAATAGATAGTAAATATAGATGCATTATTAATAAAGTAATACCCCATAAACCCTTCTAAAACACATTTTATTTGTCTTTAATTATTTAAAACATGTAATGCATGCTAGATTATATTATCTACTCAAAAATAGCTAAACATAGCAATAAGAAATATAAATTTTCCTGTTATCTCAACCCTTTGTGCAAAACTAAGGCTTGGCTTGTCCCTTAACTTTCAAATAAATTCCACCAACAATCCCTACAACATATAAGTGATCCACATCACTTATTATGATAAATAGCATAACAGAAGGCAAAAACCCATACCACACAACTTGGGTTAATGTGCCAAAATCCATCCCAATGATCCAAATATTAAACCAACCATTCACATAATACTACTTAACTACCAAAAACAGTTATTAGCCACCACTAGGCCAATTTCCAAACCATATAATTTTTAATCAACCAAAAACCTTCACTCAATGTTACCAACCTTTTCAATTAACCCTTATAATAAAACCAAAGCTTAATTTAAATTTTATTGGATTTAAATAGCATGATTACAGCCCAATCAATAGGTTTAAATCATTGAAGAGAAAGACCTAATCCCTTGGGGTTTAATTTATGCCCAGAACACCTCTTTTTTATCCAATTGCCCACTCAAAATATTAGAGCACTATATAGAAACTCAAAACAGCCTCCCAAGGATCCAAATAAATCAAAGCTTACAAGAATAAAGCCTTTAGAATCAAAATTCAAAATTTACCTCATCCAAAAACTCAAGAAAACCAAGAGAGAAGGAAGAGGATTAAAGTAGGGAGTTTATCTATTGTGTAGCTGAGCTCACAATGGTAGTAAAGCCTTCCAGTTCCCCTCTCTTCCTCCTCTCTTCTCCTCCTCTTTTCTTATGATCTCTCGGTTTCTTGTTTCGTTTCTTTCCTTTCTATGCTTTTCTTGTTTCTATGTTTTTTGTGTGTTTTAAATCTAAAAGCTGAAGCTTAAAAACATTGGGAAAAATTACAATGAAGTGCCTAACATTTCTTATTATACACAAAAGCCTGGGTCAACTTTGATAATTTTTTCCATAGATAAAAATAAAATAAACCAAGCTTTTGCTTAGTAAAATTTGAACTCTGAACCTTTATCAAATTATTCTTAATTTTAATTTAATTATAGATATTTTATTTTAAATTAAATTCGAGTCTTAAAATTTTTGGGATATTACAAAATGGAAACACATCATTCCTAAAGATCCTTGACCAAAATAGGAAAATCCTCCTTGAAGTTCAACTCCTTCGATGGAACTATTGGTTTACTCGTTATAAATTCACAGTCTGACACATTAAAGGAAACCACAATCCATTGCTGACTACCTTACCAAACCTCAAAAGAAAATCAATCTCATCACCCTTTCGAAAAAGCCACCTCTCTTCATTCCAGACATCATGCCTAGTAACTTAGTTTTTCCACCACGTCACAGTCCAACAACTATCCCAGAAGCCCAAAAGTTAGCCAGGAGAAGTTCATTTTAGTAGCTTCACATCCTCCTTTAAAAAACTTAGATCCAACCCCAACTTGAATATTTTGATATTCAAGCTCCTTACCTTACTCTTCCTTTTATTAAAGGTCATATTTCAGATGAACTCATATGATATATTTAGTCTTCATTATCTCTTTATGTCTATGTTATAATTGTTCCTCCTTTAGAAATGTATCATTATCTGCATGACTTAGCTCATAATGGCTCAACCCTACTCCTTCTTCGTACTACATCATCCCTATCACCTTAAGAATAAAGGAAAGCTCTATATAGCCAACCAGGCATGCCTATGGAAGACCGCCACCAACTGGATAACACATAAGAATTCCAATTTAATTGAATTCAGAGAATTTTTATGTGAAATGAATAATTATCAGTTCTAGGTCCTTATCTTAAGTGCATGTCTCTCAGTACAATACTTCATCAGCCTATCTTGCTAAGTGACCCATCTGTATCAGTCTAATATAAATTTCCTAAATGGCTTACTACTCTCACTGTATAAATAGGATACTCTACCTGAATGGAATCCTATGATGTAGCATCATCATCCACACCTTCATCATTTCCACCAAGCAGTCAAGAACCATATATGATAGAGACCTAGACTTATAAGCTATCTTTAGAGCTTAAAGACACACCAATACCAGGACCCACTCAAGATGTGGATCAAGATAACTTTGAAGAAGAATAGTTGAAACAACTCAGGCGTGATAGCCCTGCAACTAGGAGGCGCTAAAGGGAAGAAAAAAGTTGGCTCAACCTGTCACATGACTAAGAGTGCATTCACAAAAGCTTGTGCTAATTACAGAAGGAATTTGCTTTTACTCATGTCTTCTTTTAAGTATTTATCTTGTAGTTATTTTGTCAAAAGTCACTTTTGACTTTTAGACAAAGCAGGTTGCTTTTAGATATCATTGATGGATCAGTGTGGTATTTGATAAATGGCAATTTTGTATATTTTTATCCTTTTAATTGAGACTTTTAAATATTTATTTGAGGCTAATTGAGTTTAATTAGATATTATTTAACTTTATTAGCCAATATTTAGTTTTAGGATTTTAACTATCTAAATTTATGATTTTAAAATATAAATGATATCTTTAATAATTTTACATAGTTGCTATTTAATTTTATCTTATTTGTATAGATTTTCTAGATTCAATTTGAAAGATATTGATAGAAAATATTTTGAATAAAAAGAATATGGGCATACTTGGAGATCCATTCAAGAATTAAATCTTTAAAATTTTGTTTAAATTTATTTTGGGTTATTTAGTATAGTTTTCAATTAGGGTTATTTAGGGTAGTTTTATCATTTTATTAAATTATTAGTAGTTTTGCTTTAGCCGTACACACAAGAGACGCAAACACACACACACACACACACACACACACAAAGCACGACTATTATGAAGAGAATGGAAAAATAGGGTAGCAGCGATCGCGGTTTATCTTTTTTTTCAATTTCTCCAGCGATGGCTTGTCAATTTCTCATATTATGCTGTTTGATTTTTTTTATGGAGAGCTAAATTTTCTAGTATGATCAGTCATAAACTATGATCCTAAACTTTGATTAGAGTCTTTAATATTCAGAGAAGATTTTATTCTAACTTTATTTCAATTTGCTCTTTTTCTCTTTACCTCTGAATTTTATGCTTTAATTGTTATTGCTGATTAGAGTAGCTTTATTGCATGATTTTTGGGTTATAAGTTTTATCTGAGGTTTGGTTTGCTATAATTGATTGATATAGCATCGTAAGAGTAATATGGCTTGGCTTGGATGATTATCCATGCTTTATTTCTAGTGTGGCTAACTTAGAACAGTTGTTAGATTGTGGGTTAAAGGAGATCTCAATTAATCTATAACTTAATTTCTTATTTAATTCTTGAATGATAATTTAGGAAATATATAATAAAACTAGAATAATAAAGTTAAGTAAAATTAATTTATTTTGTGGATGAGGAAGATTAAGTTTAGGTGACTGGGTTGTGTGATTGATTGCGTTGCTTGTTTTTGATAATTTTCTAGATTAAATTTTATTTATTTATTTCTAACTTAGATTTTTTTAAAATTAATTTCATCCTAAAAAAACCCCCATTATTTACCTTTTCATAATTATAATTCAACTAGTTACTCCATTGACTCTTAGAGAGACGACCTAGGTTGTGCTTTACTATAAAATCTAGTTTTTATTAATTTTGGTACTATTCAATAGTAGTGTCAGTATTCTTGCTACCATTACAGAACAATACATCATCCTTGAAATAGCTCAACCCTGATTAATGGGTGGATCAACTAGGGCTACACCCACTTTTATGTTAGAGCCATTCACCTTATCCTTGCCTTTCATGGAAGAAAGGGTATAGCAACTACAGCAGAGGTTGCTTTACTGGATGCTACCTTCAAGTCATATGGCAATGCCTTGATCGGAGCCATGTTGACTACCCTCAACCAAGGAAGTGTAGTTCTTATAATAGCCTCTGACTTCAACATCAAACTCACAAACAAAACTCTTTCCAAGATATTGAAGGTTCAAATCTAGATTTATGGAGCTGAATAAGAAGCTAATGGTATCATGGCCACCCTTCACCACCAGATGATCTTTAGACTTCAAGATTATTCATTTGATCTCAATTTGATTGGTGATGCTTTGTTTATGGTTCCAAACAATTTAGAGAACCCATCAATTTTGTAGATTCCAAGATAGCTACCTACCAAACAATTAATTGATGTGATACCTCTAGAATGGATCAATAATTATGAAAAGCAGTTCTACAATGTCCAACGAGATGTTCATACTACAGAGCCTCCTATTCTATTTAGAATGCAAGATGGAACTATTAAATCTATCTTTAAGAAGCTTGGAACCCAAAATCCAAACCAAATCTCTAGTAGAATCATGTCCATTTCCCTAGCATTCTCTGCAGACATGGAACACCCTCCGATCGACTGGTTTGATGTAGTGCTCAACCTGTTTATGTCTCACATATCAATGGTCACTTTATTTGGGATTATGCTCTAGAAATGTGTAATCCTAGCTGTGATTGTTATCTCTGGAATGATTCTAATGATGAAGATGACTACAACTCTAGGAGAAAGAGAAAAACTAGGAAACCCAAGCACCCTAGGTCTTCATGTGGACATAAGCAACCTCCAAGAGATGATGATGACGACGATGGCCCTAAACAATTTACAAAAAGAAAATGGGTAGGACCCCTAAATCCTCCTACAGAGAGGAGTACTCTTTTTAAACTCCTTAAAAAACTTAGCCATGAAGATCTTCTTCCACTGGAAAACCTAGATCCAGGGATACCAACAGTTCCATAAATGTCGGAACCAATAATCCTAACAATCCTACCTGCACCAACACAAGATAAGGATGAACAATAAAATACAACAAAAATATTTATTTAGGCTTGATGCTTCACGTGCAGAATCTTCCAAAGATTTTTTTTTTGGGGCAGAAGAAGACTCCAACCATACTATGATTTATTTATAACATAATCAACCTTCTGTTTTGTTCCTACTAGATGCATATGTGCAATTATCCATTGGGTTGAATTGTGGACCCTAAAATGAATTATTTGGCTTGTCAATGGTTCTATTCTTCATACCAATCTTCAAAATTTTTAATCCAAACAGGGCTAAACATTAAAATAATTGCAACCTTGATGTCTTCTTTTGAGTCTAATTGTCTTTTCAATAGCATCTAGAGGCAACTGGGGAAGGTCGACCTCTTTAAACCCTTAAAAAAAATGTATTATGAGATTAAAAAAAAGTTATCTCCCCTAGCAAATATGAACAAATTTAAGATAAATTATATCGGATCATAAATTCCAAATTATTATCAGACTTTTCAATAATGATAGTTTTCATTGAAAATTTATCATATTTATTATGCTAAGCTACCGCGTATGTTTAAAAATATCTACTACAATTTTCTTGTTATAATTAACAGATAATTGCCAATGATTTTCAGTTGATAAAATGCAACTCATACTACATAAATATACAAGTTTAAAAGACTCTTTTTAATTTTTAACATACAAAATTAATGATACATAAAATATCAAAAATAAAAATTAGAAGAGTTATCGACTTATATCGTGTAGTGTAGTTGCTGGCAACACAAACAATATATATATATATATATATATATAATATTCTTCTGATTTACTATTTTCAGTTTCATTTTTACTAATTATTTTTAATTTATAAATCTCTATATCTGACTTACTTAATTCATTTTCTATTTCTGATATTTCTTCATCATATCCTATAGGTTTTAAATTTTCTTTATAAGCTTCTTCTATTATTTTATAATCTTTTTATCCTTTTTACTTGGATAGTTTGGTGATATATATCCTAATTCTCCACAGTTATAACATTTACATTTTTTAGATTTTTTATTATAACTAATTCTTCTTTTTCCTTTTCTTTTAAAGAATTTTCTTGGTTTGTATTTTCTATATTTTTTATAATATTTTTGTTTTGGATTTTTTTATTTTTTATTTTTATTTTTATTTTCTTTCTTTTTTCATATTTTTTTAGTTTACATCCCCATTTATGTCCTTTTATTAATCCTCCACATCTTAAAATTATTTTATTTGTTTTATAATATTTCATATTTCTTCATGCAGTTCTACATTTATCAGCTATTTATTTTCTTAAAAATAATTCTCTTCTTTCCATTGCATCTACTTTATTTAATACATTTATTAGGCCTTGATTTAAATCATCTATTATATCATCTCCAAATGAATTACTTGATAAGTGTTATAATAATCTTCTAATATTGTATCTAATAATAATTTGAGTAATTTTTTATAAAATAAATCTAAATAAAATATTTCTTCTTTTGAGTCTCCTAATCTTGCTTCATACTAATATTTTTTATATTTACATATAAAAGTATTTAAATATTTTTGTTCTAATGAACATAATTCTGTTTCATGTAATATTTTTATAGCATCTCTTTATTTACTTATCTCATTTATATCTTTTGCTGTTCCTCCAAATTCATTTAATAATAATTTTTGATACTTTTCTATAATCATAGCATAATATTCTCTTCTATTACTATAATTTTTATCTAATTTTCTAAATTCTTGGGATTTACTTCTCCAGTAGTTTTGTACATTTTTCAAAATGTTGCTTCTATTAACATAGTTGTAGTTTGTATATCTACATTTTTTTCTATTAATGCTATTAATGTTGCTTTTTCCCATTCTTCTATTATTTTACTATTATCCAAATTACAATCTAAATCTAGCTATATTTCTGAATTTGATATTTGTTTTATTTTATATTGTGCTAAAGGTGTTGGTATAGATTCATTATTTTTTATTGTATTAAAAGTAGCTGAAAAGGGTATTATTATTTCATTCTGTTTTATTTGGTTTTATAAAATCAGTTTCATAATCTACTTCTCTTTCATATGGTTCCATCATTCTTTTATCTCTTGATTCTTCTGATATTTTACTTGACTTTACATTTCTATTATTATATGATGGGCCATCTAAATTTGGTGGTCTAAAATCTTGAGGCATTTCATATGGTTGGTCATGAGTTACTAATTGTGAATTTGTATTTTGCATATTTGTAAAAGCTTCATCATAATTATTATTTATCAAATATATATATATATATATATATATATCGTGGAGTTAATCATGTGTAGTCAGTAGTTTTTTATGGTATCATTTGTCTTTTTCGAAGATCTAGAGGACCGTTGGGGGAATATTCCCAACAATTTCAATCCGTGAATAAAAGTCTGTCTTTCTAGAGTGAAAGGAAATATTATGTGGGATCTTTCTTAATGAAAGACCATTTTATGATCCGTCTTATAAAATTACTCTAAAAAATAATTTTGTACAAATATATCTATATCCCTTGCGAATTGAAAATAGGGTCAATGTACAAATCTACCTTCGAAATTTCACATAAGTGCATCTAGTATCCTGATTTTTTTTTTTTGGTACAGTTTCACCCCACCATTTTTCAATTTGGTACAATCTTGCCCTTGTCACGCCTCAAAAATTAAACATGACTGGCACAAGATATATGCACAAGCACACATCCCTAATGCCTTAGTTAAAGAAAATTCCAAATTTAATTATTGACACACTATTAACATAATTGAATATACTTATGTTACTTGTCTCATAAATCAAAATAATAAATACTCTTTCAGCAGAAATTGCAACAGCTTCTTCTTTATAAATGGAACCTCTCAAAATTTTCACAAAAGTTTTTGCAAGAAAAAAAAATCTAAATATGGAGCTATGCTCCCTAGCAACCAACATATTATATAACGATGGTAGAACCTTAACTATAACCTATGTGGACCATCGCCTAACTATATTTTCAAAATAAAATATATAAATTCTATAATTACATCAAAAAGAAATAATTTCAATCAAATCTCCACCTGGCTCTGTTGTAAGATCCTTAGAAGTCAGTAAGAGATTCAACATCATCTAATGAATCTAAGACAAAAAGTAGCTTTCTAGTAAATAACATCCCAATTTAGATTTAAAGAAAGTAAAGGAAGATAATATTTATAAAGAAATTATAAATTTCATAGTAATAATCATTATCATAAGAAAAGTAAAACATGTTGCGTAATTCAAATATTCTGATAAAATTATGTGAACCAAATAAATACTCCCTCCATTAAAAAATGTAAGGTATTTTTTGAGGAGTTGGATATTCAAAAATGTAAGGCATTTTTAGTTTTTTGAGGTGTAATCATTGCCTTTTTTTCAAAAGTGCCCCTATTGATAGTGACTTTATATTTATTATAAGGTAGTTAATAGAGGTAAATATAGAAAAGGGTTAGTTTGAAAGTAGGTAAGAACTTTTTTGTGGGGTGAGATTCAGTTAAAAATATCTTATATTTTTGAACGAAGGGAGTATCAATTTGATTAAGGGAAATAAAAACATGAAGTTCAACTTCCAAGTCATGACTTTTGCCTTAAACAATTGAATTATGTAATTTATCTTACAAAGAGAAACCCATGCACAGTCAAGAAAACAACTTGTTTAGCAAAACCAATTTAAAAGACAATAAGTTCCAAAATCTTATAATTTGCAAGAATCAATCAGAAAGATTAACAAGTGTAAATATAAAGTCTATGAGAGTAAATAACCAACAAGCGTGGACACATAGTGTACAAGGATAATTAACCAACAAGCATGGAGACACAGTTCATGAGGGTAAGTAACTACTAGTGTGGATTAAAGCCATGAAACAAGCGTGACAAGAGCCACGAAATAAGCATGAGTACGATGCTCATAAATATCCATCCCTCCATTCCACATGTGTTGACTTGCGCATGCGGCTAGCACCTTCTATAAGCACCATGCTAGCTCGGTGTATTATGGTGCACCAAGGGCTAATGAGACTGCCATTAGCAACCAGTGTTCTGATTCAATCCCACATTTTAAAATCAAACATGTATGGACTGATAAAATCAATATGTTTTTCCTTTTCAACATGTCTAGTAAAGCAGACACTTTCATATATTCAATTGAAAGATAAATTCAACAATTTCTATAAAATATAATGTAATAAAATATAACATAATGGAAACATTTCAATGTATGATAGTTGATAAAAAAATAAAGATTATCAACCATAAGAATAAATAAATAAATAAATAAATGCATAAATGATTAAATTAAAACATTTTATCATTGTTCTTGCAGAATAAAAATAATTATATAAATAAAATAGAAGTCACATGAATATGCCAAATCAATATGTTTATGAAAATGAATTTGCCAACGATTCATTGAGACGCTATCCACTTACCTAATAAACTCCAAGATAATAATATATCCCTTCTATACAACTCTCAATTGCCCTTTAACTACTCTATTACCTAGACAAGAAGAACAAACAACTTTCTTTAATGGTAATTCTACCTCATACATTGCCAAGAGATACTCATCAACCCAAATAATTAAAGGTTACACTTAAATAGCTCACTAGATCCTTCCCACTATGAATGCATAACAAACTTTAAAAGAAAAATAGCTTAACCCACTTTTCTCATGTAGAAAACAACATTGACATTAATCACTAATATATATCACCATACCTAATTATCGGTCTTAATATTATAAAATCTTAAGGAAAAACTATCATTCTTCCTTTTTAGGCACTAGTAGAGGATCGTTTCAGTGACCCAAGCTTTCACCACAATGGAGATACACACACACGTGTGTGTGTGTGTGTGTCTATTCAAACAATCTTTATGCCTTTCAAAGTTTTCAACATAGAACTTGAACAACTTAAACCCAAATTTCAGTCATTCATATAATAAATATACTTAATTTCTCCATTCTAATCAAATTTCTCTTTTACACATTTTAGCAAACACTTTATGTAATAACCTAAGAATTTTAAGTAAAATTTGAAAATATGATAAAGTTTTTAAGGTATATTTTTATTAATCTTGGAGAAGTTTATCATTTTAAGGGATTTAATTCTAACAATATATCTTTTAAGTTTTGAGTTCAAGTCTTCATGGGTGCCAAGAAAATATTTTATTTTATTTTATTTTATTGTATTTTTGTTTAAGCCTTCAGTAAATTACCGATTGCCCCTATTATTAAACAAAAAAAAAAAAAAACTGAGAGAAAGGGCATAAGAAATAACTAACACGCACGCATCATCTGAAATTTTCTCCTCCGCACTTCCGAATTTTCTAGAGAGCAGCGAGATTGCTTTTTCCTTTTGTTCTTCCGGCCGTTCGTCTGTGTTGCCATTGCTGTCGAGGGTGAGTCGTAAAGCTTCTTCTATCGTTGATAGAGGTCCAGATCGTGAATCCTTTCTCTCCCCTGCTTTGCGTCGTTGAATCACTCACTGTCGCAGCGTTAGTTAGCTCCTCCGTTCACTGGCTTTTATTTCTGTTCGTTGCCGGCGTTAGTGCGCGCGTCAAAGACTTCTTCCTTCCTCCTCCGTTAGAGCAGCTGAGGGAGTGTGTTGATTTCTCTATCCTAATCCGTATTGTCATTTTGGAAGTGGGTGTGGAAGTTTCAGTCTCTTTCTTCACTTCTCCATTGGCTTCCCTGGTGAGTTGAACTTCATCTTCCTCCTCTTCTTGCGGCAATTTTTTTTTTGGGTTTGTTGATTGGGTTGTTCTTGAACTTGATATACTCTCTTTGTTCAAGTGTGGTGCGCGGATGGGGATGTGATGGGGATTCAAGAAGCTGGAATTAATAATAAGGAATACATTTTTTATATATATATATATATATAAATATGTATGTATGTATTTAGATACAAAGAATTTTATCTATATGTGCTCTGGCTGTTGCTTGAGGATGATATATATGGGTTTGAATTTTCTTCGTAAAATTGATTTTTGGTGTGAATTGGGTGACGTTGAAGGAACGGAACATGGGAGGCTGTTTAATCTAAATATTTATAATGGGTATAACCTTGGGATGCTTATTGCAATGTTGAGAAAGATAAAAGTGAATGTTTTTTTCTCAATTGTTTCTCTAAGTTTTTTGGATTAAGGATTTTGGATGGTAAAACATGTTTGAGAAAGTGATAATGGTATTATTTGAATATTAGAAATTTTAAGGCCAAGCATGGTTATTAGAAGATTAGTTTGGAAGTAAGTTATACACTTGAAACTCTATTGGTAAGTGAATAGCACCCCAATTAATTTATCAATAAAAAATCTTTCATTGAAATTATTTCATTTTTATATATATTAGTTACTTTGGTAATTAAATTACTTCATTTTTAAATATTATAGAATAATGTTAAGGGATAATTAAATTATGATTTATGTTAGTATTTTTCTTAAGAGATATACTTTTAAGGTTGATGAAGGGATTCTTATTTATTTTACTTTTGAAAATTTTTGGCTACTTAACAAATGCAAGAATGGACATTATTTATGAAATTTTATTTTGACTAGTATCAAATTGAAGCTTAAAATGATTTATGCGAGTTTGTTATTGATAATGAAAATTGTATTTCAGAAATGACTATTTTTCTTACATATTCAAAAAGTGATTTTAAGAGGACTTTAAGCAGAATACTGCTACTAACAGTAGTTCTGTTAGCTCTTGGCATGCCTTAGAATGATTAGGTAGTTTGATTTTCATGAGCTCTGTTCTCACGTCTGTTATTTATGGGTCTCGTTTCCACATTTGTTTCGTGGCTTCAACCATGTCTGGTTACTTATCCTCGTGGACTGTGTGTCCATGTTTGTTTTGTGGCTTCGATCATGTCTGGTTACTTGTCCTTGTGGACTGTGTGTCCATGTTTGTTTTGTGGTTTCGATCATGTCTGGCTACTTATCCTCGTGGACTGTGTGCCCATGTCTATTTTGTGACATCGACCATATCTGGTTAATTAATCTTGTAGACTGTGTGTCCATATTTCTTTTATGGCTTCGACCACGTTTGGCTTGTTACCCTTGTGGATTGTGTGTCCATGTTTGTTTCGTGGCATAAGTCGAGTTTAGTTATTTACCCTCATGAACTGTATGTCCATATTTGTTACTTGTTCTGTTAAGTCCTCAAAATTATAAATTTTTAATTAACTTAGGTATTTAAAATTTTCATGGTTTAAGTTAGTGAGTGTATTACTTTGATTTACAAATGGATAAATTTTTTTTTCAAGTATGATATAATAGAACAATTTTAGTTCACTCTCATTTTATAGTTATTATTAAGATTTATAGATTTATTAAGTTTATTATATCGAATTATCATCTTTTCAATTATTTTACAGAATTATTTGAGTTTATTATTTTTACTCTTTTAAATTTTACTTTTGGATATGCTATTCATTGAAAAATATTTTAGTCTTAGATTCATTTGTTGACACCGAACTTTCTATTAATTAGTGAGGAGTTTATCACTGACTAGGAAGTGGAGGAGTTGTAGACTAAGCTACCTTTTGATGTAAACTTGAATTATAAAATTGTATTTTATAAATTAAATTTTAGGTGCTCCACATAGGCTATAATTAGGGCCTTTATTTTGTTATATATTCTATTTGTTGGCTGGAAAGGGCTGAGCTCCTGATTGATTTAAATATTTTGCTTGACATATTGTATTATAAAATTTTGAGAGATCCTATTTACAAGAGAAGTTCTATCAAAATTTCTTTTGCTATAATGTAAATTTAATTATGTTTTAGAAATAGAAAAGTTTTTGATTAAGGCTCAAGGGATATATGTTTGTGCATATATTCCGTGTCAGTCACGTTTAATTTTTAGAGTGTGACATTTTATCTCAATATTCAATTATAATACAAAGCTCCTTCATACAATAAGATATGCTTGATTTCTCCATTCTAGCTCTTCTAACATTTTGACATACCTTGTGGGCATCAATATTCAAACTATAACATCAAACTTCTACTCTTCCAATTTCTTGTTCAACAATTCTGAAACATTTAGAAATTTATTATACTTTCCCAAACACGTGTACCTATCAAAATCCATTCAAATCACACTAAAATGCTTTCTAGCCTTCAATTTGGTCTTGTTAGAAAATCAATATCTCCCTTACAAACATATAACAATTGATATAGAAATAATAAAGAAACTTTCAGAACTTCCAAGATCATAAAACACAATAGACTGACATACGGAAGAGGGGGAATAAAGGTTGAACTCACCAAGAAGCAAAGAATAAATGAAGGGGATGAAGAGACTCCAACGATGCAAAATAGTGAACAACAAAGAAGAGGATTGATAGCAACAACCCATAGCAGCTCACAAACAGGAGAGAAACAGAAGCACAGTGGTGACATTGAAACTTGGAAGGAGGAATAGAAGGCCTGACGCATCTGTCATGAGTCTCACATCAGGAGGCCACATTAGTGGAATGTGGTTTATAAGTCAGCCAGGCACCCTCCCCTTACGAGGCACCTTTTGGGGGTGAGTTCTACCCAGATGACTTGTGGTTGTGACATTGGTGCTCTCGTTGAGAGGTCTGTGTCATGGAAAGGGCTACCCACGAAGGGTTCTGACATGCAGAAGGTCGAGTGAAGTGCCGTGAAGTGAAGCTACTAGGACGTCGACTCTTGATGGGGTGGCATTGTGATGAGTCCTACATCGGGGAGCCTCACAAGTATTGTGGGGTTTATAAGTTGAGGTGCTCTCCCACCCAACAGGCTAGTCTTTTGAGATAAGCTCTCCCTTTAGGCTTGTGCTCATCACATTAGTCAAATGTCACAACAATAAGCTATCTGGGTAGAACTCACCCCCAAAAGGTGCCTCATAAGGGGAGGGGTGCCTAGCTAACTTATAAACCACATTCCACTAATGTGGCTTCTCGATGTGGGACTCATGATATAGCCCACCCCTTAAGAGCCGACGTTCGTGACGGCTTACACTCCATGACGCTTCACTCGGCCTTCAGCCGGTTAGCCCCTCCGTGGGTAGCCTTTTCTGCAAACGGTGACTCTTAATGAGAGCACCAATATCACAACCACAAGCCATCTGGGTAGAACTCACCCCCAAAAGATGCCTCATAAGGGGAGGATGCCTAGCTTACTTATAAACCACATTCCACTAATGTGGCCTCCCGATGTGGGACTCATGATAGCATCACGAAGAGAAAATAAAAGAGCAAGGATCAATGATGAACCGTAAAGGAGGATGAGAGGAACCCATGAGCTAGACCTCCAACAGCAATAATGAACGCACCTATGGTCACCGGCAAATGGATGGAAATGATAGGGAAGAACAGAGGTTTGACAGAGGTTTCTTTCTATCACTAGTTCTAAAAAAAACCAAAAATGGGAAGAAGGGTAGAAATGATGCGTGCCATCAGTAAGAAGAAGAACAAGTTCAAAGGTGAGGAGGAAGGGTTTAACAATGATGAGAGAAGACAGCTCAAAGTTAGTGAACCAGCCAAGTGGAATGCCCTATTTTTTTTAACTTTCATGGGAAGAAATATGATATGATCGAAGAGTTTGGGAAAGATTGCATGGAGAAGCACAAGGAAAATTATAAGAAAGACCCAAGGAAAATTACAAAAGGGACTCAAATTCTTCTATAATTTAAAATAAAATAAGAAAAAATTTGTTCAATTTAAAATTTAAGATCATTACATTAAGATTCGAACCTGCATTTGAGAATGCTCTTTTTCTTTTTTCTTTTTTTTTTTTGACAAACACAACTTGAAAATGCTTGACAAGGTATATTTTCACTAACTATCAATCTCTCTTTGTATATTAGTTTTATAAGTTAATAAAATACAGTTAAAATATTTTATCATAGATTATAATTTTGACTAAAATTCCTGGGGTTATTACAGCCCTACTAGTAGGTTTCACCTAGTTGACTATTAAGTTGAAGAGTGTGACCGTTAATATAATGACCTAAGGTTTTTATTAAATAATAATAATAATAAATAATAATGATGTTAAATAATTAAATTAAAATTTATATGAGATACTCAAATATATTTTTATTAATTTTGGAAGACATAACAAGAAAGATGAGGTGGTCTAGTGAAAATTATCTTAATGTTTAACTTTCTGGCTTTAGGTTTGAATCCTCAAGATAAAAGAGGAGTTGTTGTTATAGCCCTGTGAAATTACCCTATTACTCAAAACTTAACCCATCATAAAAATATTTCCCTCTTCTCTCCTTCACTAACTTGTATGTGTTCTGTGTCTAACAGAGAGAGCTAGAAATTTGTGATCCAGAAGCTTCGAACCTTGGGAGTGGTCTGCAGTCTCTATACTTTGTCTCCTTTATCCATCCTCTTCATTCTCCTTCTGTAATTGTTCTACTCGTCAATGTGCTTAGGAGTTTTTGACATCGTTCTCTGCATCGTCTCTTTCTAGATGCTATGGCAGGTCAAAGACCCTTCCTCCTTTCATTGCCGAAGTCATCCGCATGGGAAGTAAGTGGCCGGAGAGGTTATGCATGGAAGAAAGTTGTGTAGTTGCTAAAAGATGTTGCTGTTGGTCCCTTCTTTTTTTTGTCTCTATTGCTGCAATAACTGGAAGTTTTCCTTCCCCTGTTTTGCGTGAATTCAAATTCTCCTTCCCTTCTCTATCTCTGGATGGTAATATAAGGTATATAAGTTTCAAGTTCTCTTTCCTTTTACTATTTTGTGTGTGTGTTAATGGCTAAGTTATAGATCCTTTCCTTTTTTTTTTAACCGAGTGACATAAAGAGATAATAATTGGGACTTCTTTCTATTTGAGATTAATTTTCCATTAGGATGTATATATATTTTGAAGGTTGATGGATTCAAATATATTTATTGTAAAATTTTAGGATTTGGAATTGGTGAGGAAGAACTTGGTATTAGTTTATGACTGGATGCTTGCTAAGTGTTTGATAAAATACTTGTTAGAAGGAATTTTATTTGAATATGTATTTTTGAGATTTAACTAAGTCATATATAAGGAGCATATAGAGTTTGGGTGTTAATGATTCTTGAACCTAACGTGAATGTTGCAAAGGAATTTAACAATTAAGTGGTGATGAAGATATGTGTAGTTAGTTGAGTAGTAAAAGGCTTTATGGTATGGTGTGGAAATAATGTACATTTGATGTTCTAACAAAAGCTTAATTTAATGGAATAATTAGCAATAGCTATTGAGCAATTTTTATTTGTAAAGTCACGGTTCTAAAATTTCAAATCTATTATAATTAAATATTGGAGGTGATAATGTTAGGAGAGAACTTTTGAACTTGTTCAAAGTCGACTAAAACTTTAATATATTTTATAGGGTGTTTAGAGGAGAAGAAATTTGATTGAAATTATAAGAGGTGAACTTTAAATTTTGGGAACATTTTTAGTAAGTGAATAGTATTAGGATAGGCTGGCACACAAGACGGGGGTGAATTGGGTGACACTTAAAAACTTTTGAAAACTTTAAAGAGTAAAGAACTCAAGTGTGAAGGAAGAAAATGAGACACTTAAGATTTATACTGGTTCAGTCTTAAGGTAGTTCTCAAGATCACACTTGAAATTTTCAACTAAGTTCACAAGCTTCAATGGGTGTTTGCCACCATAGTACAACCTTCAAGACTTAACTTATCTTGAACCACTCAACAAACCTTGCTACAATCTAATAAGTTATTACAAACACTTGAAAAATTTCTTTTCAAGATTTCTGAGAAAATAAAACAAGCTTTTGTAGAAAACTCTCTCAAAGAGTAGATGGAATTACAATTGAAAGTTTATAAACTTATGAGATCTTTTAACAATTCTTTTAAGAATATGAATCAATGTAAGATGAGAAAGCATAATTTGAAAGCTTTTCAAATGCTCAAATAATGATAAATTTGCTCAAGGATTATTAGTTCTTGTTTTGGGTCAAAATGAATCACATATATAGTTTTGGTAGTTGATAGACCATTGGAATAGTAATTTTATCCATTAGTACAATTTCTTGTGAGTAATTGGTAGAATCATGCGTGAAATTGCACTTGGATTTTTCCAAAAATGTATATGTGATAAATCACGCATGAACCCCTTGACCTCCTATAACAGTACCCCCCAGCTTCTTGAACGCTAGGCTTTAAGTACTGGGCCAGCAGTCCATCAATGCACCACGATTAGCTTTCCCTATGGTAGTTCACGGGTTATCCCTCAACCCTTCGGTATCTTAGGACCTTTTGAGATTCAAACCCCCAACCTCTCCTATGTAGCGAAGTTGTAGCTAAATCTCATACCATTGAGTCAATCGATTGGGTTACTAATAAAAAACCTCTTATTACTTGACTATATGAGATGCTATCCCAGGCTTCTGCTATTTCTATATGCTTTTCTTCCTCTTATTACTTGAGCATATATAATGCTATCCTAGTCTGAATTTTCTGCTGTCATTTAACAGCAAAAATGATGAACTTTAGGCATGCTTTATTTTCACATCCAATGTCTGATTAGAGTGATTCAAGTGCTTATATGAAGCTTATGACATATACTAGCTAATGGAATAATTTTGGACTCGATCTAACTAAAATTGGACACCGTGGTGCAAAAAGTCACTTTTCTTTCAAAAACTTGCACCCTGAGTACTTAATTCTCATTTCTTGTTCCATTAGACCACTTCAGGCCTTGAACCAAGTCCAAAAGAACCACATATATCTGATAGACACCTTATATCACATATATTATATCAATTGCCCATTTTGGCCTCTCAATGCCACATTACACAATAGTGGACTTATATGAGGAATACACATACAACACATTTACATATATACAATTAGACTTGTTCCACTTCCAACCCTTCGACTCTTACATATGGAGCTCCACCTCACCATATGGTCAGGAATCATAAATATACTCGACTCTTCCAAATGGGGCTCGGCCTCACCATTTGTATCAAGTTCTCACATATATACACAATTCACAATCAATTCACATTCAATTCATATATATACACAAGTGGAACAAGTTATATATAACATGCACTTAATTAGCATCTAGGCCTACCCACGTACCCTCCACAGGGGCACCTTCAGGAAGATGCAACATCATATATATATAGACAAGCAAGTTTCACATCATAACTCAACACATCGTCATTTATGCATCCTAGTTGGCAACTTTACTATCACAACTCATTATACATTCATTTACATTAATAGTAGTCATACCACTACCAAGTGAGGCTACTCTTCATCGATTCCTTTCCTGACCTTCTCATGCTCTCTTCACCTGTATTCAAAAGTAACAGAGCAAGACATACGTCCTAGTAACTTAGAGGCAACCCTAATTACTAGTTAGTAAGCAAAATCATAAACAAGCAAAAAAGTAGCATTTATATCAGTAAAATCAATATCATATGTATATATAAAAATTCATTCTTATCAATCTTGTTATGCTCATATAATGCATTCTTAGTTTTACCTAGAGGAGTAATCTCTACACTCGGACTAGGTCTTCCAGTCACAATGAATAAGGCCCACCATAGCACTGCTCAGATTAGGTAATCCTCTTATGTATGGGTGGTCTCTTAGGTCTATCATAACAAAGTTAAACTCTATGATCTGGATCATTAGGACTTTCTAGCCTTATACAAAGCAGGACCACGACCTCCTACAGTAGTTTAGGGTAACCTCGTGGATCATTCAATGTCCTAGGTCCGTTATGGTGGAGTCAAGCTCTATGCTATAGATCATCAAGATTCTTCTCCTAGGTCCATCCTGACAAAGTCAAGCTCTATGCTTTAGATCATCAGGACATCCTAGGCCTCCTCACAATAGGGC
This sequence comes from Prosopis cineraria, assembly GCF_029017545.1. Lineage (NCBI taxonomy): Eukaryota > Viridiplantae > Streptophyta > Magnoliopsida > Fabales > Fabaceae > Prosopis > Prosopis cineraria. Next base: position 27,708,774 of record NW_026555344.1, on the reverse strand, counting down.
GGCGTCCTCCTACCATAATCCAAGCTATTCTCGTGGATGCAATGCATGGCAATGTACATGCCACCTCAATTTTATTTCAATCAATACTTACACACTTACATGCACATACTTTCACAATACTGCTATTCTATCAGTTCACAACACAATCATGTAGTTATATCGAAATACTTATAAATAATTTCATAAACAAACAAGTAAAAGGGTTACTCCAGTTACCTTTAACCATTGCTACTAAGGGTTACCAATCACACTAAGCTCCTAGGGGCACAGATTCTCATAAGCAACTTTACAAGTGCTCAATTTACATAACACGGTGCCCCTTAGTCAATTCTCAACACTTCACATAAGCCCTGATTTGGCTAAATCGAATGCCTTAACACAAAACAGTTTAATTGAACCCTTTTGAATTTACTTATCCATTATTTATAGTCATTAGCCCAATAAGTTACTCAAACAACTATAACAATCTCCTAACCCATTATTCAATTGAAATTTTGCCATTTAACCTAACTTGTTTTGGCTATTTTGAGCCTAAATCCTTAAAGCTTAACTATTCAACTCTATACTAGTCATAAAATCTTAGTTCTGTATTGGATATCTCGTTTTAAAACTTTCTTTCAAATTACAATACCTTAAAATTTTATGATTCAATTTCTCAACTAATGAAATTCAACAAAAATGGGGTAGAAATATAGCTTAGGATTACGCGATACTTACCCAACAAGTTATTAATTGAAGCAGACTCCAAACACCAAGATATGACTTGCCCTAGCAGTGCTAACCTTCTCTTCCTCTCTAGATGTGTTTCCAACAATTTGTCTTCTGATTTCACGAGTTGATCATGTCAGCTTTAAGTGATCCCTAGACAATGTGTCGTGGTGAGTGGTACAGTGAGTTCAATCTCACTTGTGCTTGTGCATTATGCCCTAGATTGTTTTTCTATACTTTAGTCCTATCAATATAACATCTAAACGATATAAAAAATTAACTTAATACCCAAACCATAATTAATCCACTAATTACTAATTTATCCTTAATTAATAACTAGTTCTTGGGATTGAAATTCAAGATGTTATAATCGTCTTTGCCTAATGTAATGCACAAATGATGGACGTACCTACGATAATGTAATCATACTAGTTGATCAATCTTGATAAGTTAATTATATTTAAGTAAAACATACTCACAGTATAAATAGCTCAATTGATGCTATGGTGAGTTGACTTTTTGAGAGAAGCTGATTCAAATCTTCTCGTTCAATCATCACTAGATTCTCCATACCCACAACATCCTTTTCTTTTGCGAAAATTTTTTCATGGAGTGATTTATTATAGGCCAATAAAATTATTTGTTAGAAAGGAGTCAGCTGTGGTGGCTATGGTTGCAACAGGGGTTGTAGAAGTTTCAACAGGGGATCATTTGGCAAGAGAAGCTGAAAGGGCAAAAGATAGTTAATTAAAAAATAATATAAGAAAGAAATATTTATAAAATATATGAAATATTTAATAAAATGTACCTCAACTTGAACCATACTCACAAGTCTCGTAGGCCACATAATAAAAGTACCAACAACTTTAAACACAATCTTGACCTCATCAGTAGGGAATGAGATGAGTGCATCTACTACTTTTACATCTTCTACTACCACTATGACTTGATCTTGTTGCATTTGCTTATAGTGGACAATTTGTCTCAAAGTGTGAATGCTGCCAAGAGCAACCAAACATCTATTAGGATCCTCTACATATAGCTCACACGGTTCACCCATGTTTCCTACTGAAGGACCCTTTGACATGCATCCAAGAACATTACTCTCTTTTGCGCTGTGAAATCCAAGAGACTATATATGAGGTGCATCGCTAGTCATCTCTTGTCATGAGGACATAAAGGTCATCACTTCCTCTTTCATTTTTACAAGCCAGGCTTCCAAGCATGCTTCCAAACAAGCTTTAAAATGAAGATTCAGCATCCTTCATTACTTGTTGCCTTATATTTGTAATTACACTTTGCAGCTCCTTTCTCGTAACAACACCTGAGTCGCTAAGGCGTGCATGTGCTATGAAGTAATCTCTGATTCCCATGCTAAATCTAACACCTCTAACGTGCCTCAGATGCTCTGGTTTGCCTGTAGCAACCACCAAAATGTCATTTTTGCCCTCTAGAATAAAGGATCCTTGAGATTGTTATTCCTTAAGAGCCTTTTATAACAAAAAAAACAAATATCATAACATTTTGTATTAGTAATTGAATAAAAAAATTAAATAATTAAATGTTACTAACAATCCTTTCGGCAACATTGTGTGCCTTCTTACTTGTTTACCCTCCTTTCTTGTATTCACAACCATATCCCCATTTTTCTTCACGATAGATAGGCGATGGTGGGGATAAGATAATAGAAGAATCAAATTTAAATTCTTCTTCTCTCTTCTTCAACTTCTTATCCACCAAGATATCGACAACATGATCATAACACGCATGAGACATTGTGTGAGGGCATTTATTTCTCTAAGCAATTTCTTTACCTTTTGCTCATTTTTTCCTATTAATAAAAAATTAAAAAATTAATACAATCAGTTAAATTAAATTACTACAATTAAATCAATTAGAAATTGACTAACCATAGATTTTTCAGAAGTCTGAATCCTGTAGAATTCCTGCCAAGTTTGTTCATCTAGAAGTTGATATGTCTTGAGAGGATTAAGATGAGGCTGACCTTCTTTCAACTCGACATAGACAAATTTCCTCACAAGATCAATCTTGAAACCACTCCAATATTCCTCACAATATTTTATCAGCTGTCTCCGACATGCTTCATCATTCGAAACATCGTAGGTGAGTTGCAATTAATAATAGTTAGTATTTTACGTGTAATAATTACAAGTATTTATAACTTTACAATGATATACCTGAATGCTTTCCCAAATATATTCCTTCACACATTTTGGCACATCAAGCCAATCTTCATGCAAGATACTAGCGTTGTTACATGACAAGAGCCTAAGGTAGCTGACAAATTTAGCCTTATTTGGCCCTCATGGTTTCCACCGCCGATCGAACTAAATTGGTAATCTACAGCTAGTGGTCCTACTTAAGGTCAGCTCTCTCAATCGTGTTCCTCGTCTAACCCTCCTCCCTAACTGGCTCTGACTAGGATCACTATCACCGCTATAAGCAATCTCTGCAGTCAGTTGGCTCTAAGTAACCTCTGTAGACAGTTGGCTCAGAACATCGTTAGTTGGTCCACTCTGATTTTTCTCTATGTTCCTAAAAATAAAACATAATTCAAATAATACAAAATAAATAAAATACACATAATTGTAAATAAAGCATAATTCAAAATTAGAGGTCAGATTTTAAAATTAATATAGGGCATCCTAGTGATCAGATCTCAAAACTTATACCATTAACTCAATTTGGGGTTTCAACCAAGTCCAATGGATCAGTATACACCTGTTTGAACAAGTAATTACATAATATCTCATCAAACATACACTACAAAAAAATGTTGATTTAGAGACACATTTTAGTCTCTAATAGAGACAAAAATAGAGATGAATGATAAATTTTTTGAGTGAACTATAAACTTTAATTTTAAAAATGATGAATAAATATTAGAGATGGATTGTAGGTCTCGTATGTATTTGTCTTTAAATCCGTAGCTAACTTAATGAAATTTTATATAAAATTTTTTTAAAATAATTAGAGATGGATTTAGGGACAAATTTTTCAAATGTTAGTAACGGATTATGAGCTGTCTCTAAATGGGTCTCTATTATTTATGTAGAGACGGATTTAGAGACGAGTTTAGGTATAAATTCTTAACAATTAGAGACAGATAATATTTATGTCAAAAACTACCTCACTTGTTTTTTAAATATGATTTTATAAACCAATTTAGATATACATATTCTAAAAAACTAGAGATGAAGTATAAGTTCCCATTGAATTTTTTTTATGATTTTTTAGATATATATACTTAGATTCAGAAGTGACAAATTGAAATCTAAGAAAGAAAAACACAGACTTCTAATAATTTGTCTTTTCCCCTCTCCTTTTCTTATTTTTCAATTTTTTTCTAAGATGGTGAATGATCATAGGATGGTATATATTATTAGGCCAACATATGTAACTGCTTCAATTAATACCCTCTAAATATAGATAAAATAAAAAATGATGACGGTGAGATGAATCCATTTTAGTTCAAAATATAAATAATACAAACAACAATAACAACAACAACAACAACAACAAGCCTTTATCCTACTAGGTGGGGTCGGCTACATGGATTGCAAGACGCCATTGTGCTCTATCAGTTATCAAGCTTTTAGGAATATTATTAATTAAGAGATCGTGTTCAATAACTTCCAAGAGTGTTCTCTTAGACCTTCCTCTACCCCTCTTAATTGGGCTCAAAGTTATATGTTTCACTCTTCTCACCGGTGCCTCCTGTGGTCTTCTTTATACATGCCCAAACTATCTCAACTAATTTTCTACCATTTTTTCCTCAATAGGTGCTACCCTCACTTTTTCGCGTACGTGCTCATTTTGAATTTTATCTTTACGTGTATGTCCGCACATCCATCATAACATTCTTATCTCTGCTACTCTAACTTTATACTCTTGCTGTCCCGTTAGAGCCCAACATTCACTACTATATAACATGGCCGGTCTGATAGCAGTACGATAAAACTTTCCTTTAAGTTTATTAGGCACCTTACGGTCGCAAATAACTCCTTTAGCTTTTCTCTAATTAAACCACTTAGCTTGAATCCTATGTGAAATATCCCCACTGATTTCGCCATCATTTTCAATAATGGCTCCCAAATATCTAAATTTTTTCACTTGAGGTATAATTTGATCTCCCAATTTCACTTCCAAATTAATGTCGACTAGTCTCTTACCAAATTTACAATATAAATATTCTGTCTTACTCCTACTCAGACGGAAACCTTTCAACTCCAATGTCCTCCTCCATAATTCAAGTTTGCAATTAACCTCTTCTCTTGTCTCTGCTATAAGAACTATATCATCCACGAAGAGCATACATTTAGGAATTTCCCCTTGAATATGTTCCGTCAAAACATTTAGGATCAAGTTAAACAGATAAGGACTCAAAGATGATCCCTGATGTAGTCTAATCTTTATAGAAAAATCCTTTGTTTGACCACTAGGCGTTCTTATACTAGTTTTTACCCCCTCATACATATCCTGTATGACTTTAATATAAGCAATCTGTACTCTCTTTTTTTCTAAAGCACTTCTCTTGGTATACAGTCATAAGCTTTTTCCAAATCAGTAAAAACCATGTGTAAATCTTTATCTTTACAACGATACTTTTCCATTAATCCCGTTAGTAGATAGATCACCTTTGTAGTCGATCTACTTGGCATAAAACCAAACTGATTCTCAGAAATACTTGTTTTTAATCTCAACCTATGCTCAATTACTTTCTCCCATAATTTCATTGTGTGGCTTATGAGTTTAATCCCTCTATAGTTAGTATAATTCTGAATATCCCCTTTATTTTTATAAATAGGAATTAATGTACTTCTCCTCCACTCATCAGGCATTTTCTTGGATCGTAAAATTACATTAAATAACTTAGTTAACCATCTCACCCCTTCTTCACCTAAACATTTCTACACTTAATAGATATATAATCAGGTCCGTTGGCTTTACCATTTGCTATTTTCTTAAGAGCTTCCTTTACCTTCTTATCATGTATTATTCTATAGAATGACAAATTTTGTTCTCCTTCACCGGTTACTAAATCCTCCAAGTTACTAGATGAACCCTCTCTATCATTGAAAAGTTTGGAAAAATAAGTCTCCCATCTATTTTTAATTTCATCATTTGTAACTAAAATTCTTCCCTCTTCATCCTTTATACACCTTACATGTTCTAGATCTCTTGATTTTCTTTCCCTACTCTTAGCAATCTTATAAATGTTTCATTCTCCTTCCTTCATTTCAAGACTCTTATAAAATTCTTCAAAAGCTTTAGAACGAGCTTCACCCACAGCTTTCTTAGTTTCCTTCTTAGCAATATGGTACCTCTCCCAATTTTCCTCATTATTACACAAATGTATGGCTTTAAAATAGTTCTTCTTATGCTTGATTTTGTCCTGTACACTATTATTCCACCAACAAGACTCCTTATCTCTCGGACCAAAATCTTTTGATTCTTCCAAAACTACTTTTGCAACCTCCCGTATCTTTTTAGCCGTATCCTCCCACATGATGTTAGCACTTCCATAAGATTCCCAAATTCCTTTGTCCAAAAGATTCCACTTGAAAATATCTTGCTTCTCACCTTTTAATTGCCACCACCTAATCCTTGGTGCTACTACTTGTCGACGTTTTTGAATTTTACTCATAATACACACATTAAGGACTAGGACCCTATGTTGTGTCGTTACAGCATCCCTGGGAATCATCTTGCAATTTTTATAGAGTCTTCTATCTGTGTTCTTAACCAAAAGAAAATCAATCTGTGACCTTGAGGCTCCACTTTTGTGAGTGATGAGATGCTCATCTCTCTTCTTGCAATAAGTGTTGACAATTTTAAAATCATACGCCAATGAGAAATCAAGAAGAGTTTGTCCTTCATTTTTTAGCTCCCTAAAAGCAAAACCACCATGCACCCTCACATACTGACCAGCCTCCCTCCCGATATGCCCATTAAAGTCTCCTCCAATAAAAATCTTTTCACTCTATGGTATGTGTTGAATCAACCCTCCCAAAATAATTCCTTAAGACTGGCTTCTGTCCCGACTTGAGGTGCATAAGCGCTAACAATATTAACAGTCTCACTTCCAATTATCCATTTTAAAAAAATAATTCTGTCTCCAATTATGCTAACTTCTACAACGTTCTTCTTCCACGCCTTATCCATAATGATGCCTACTCCATTGCGTGCGCTTACTTTTCTTGTATACCAAAGTTTGAAACCTTGAATATCCTTAGCTTCTTCTCCACGCCATTTTGTTTCTTGCAGGCAAAGGATATTGATTTTCCTTTGACTCATAACCCCTACAACCTCTATAGATTTACAATTCAATGTCCCAACATTCCAAGTACTAAATCTAATTTTGCTCTCATGGACTAACCTCTTTAGCCGCGCACGTCCAGAATGACGCGGTAGCCCTTGCTCATTTAACACTACATCCGGGCGCCAATGCAGCAGCTCTAACTCACTTAAAATAATACAAATAATGATATAAGAAAATGAAATAAAGATCAAATTAATTGAAAATAGATAATTTTAATGCATGTATGTTTGTGAGTGGGAAAGCGAATGTTATGTATATATTTAAAGATTAAATATATATGTGTGTGTATTTTTTTTTTCTTTTGAAAATCCATGTCCTAAACTTTTCAAAAAAATTATGGTGGTAAAAAAAATCAAAACAAACTAATTCAATCCCTTATGTTTAGGGATTGCATCTAAATTTTGATTGTCCTTAAAGAATTCAAGGCTTTTCTTTTAATTGAGATTTGCACTAAATAAGACTAAGTTAAATAAATAAAATGAAATATTATGTTATATTATATAAATCACTTTAATATATATTAGATAGCCAATCGTTTATATCTGGAATTACAATCCTTTAAATTTTTCAAATCTATTTCCATAACATTGATTTAATAAAAAATAAATAAAGCCCCCACTACACAAAACAAAGTATTGAAACGCAAGAGGAGACAGTTAAAAATTAGAAAGAAACCTAGATCTACTACCTCTCTCACTGCGGCAAGGGAAAGGCGCAATTAGGGAAAGAACACTGGAGCTCAGAGGCGCGAGGATGGCTCAGTGCAGGTGGGAAGAAATAATATGTCACATGCAGGTAATTTCTTAATGAAATCCTCAAAGAATAACTTGCAGTGTTTATTGTGTGCTTCAAATTGTTAGTCTCGTTTTCCTAATATTTTGGTCATAAATCTCAAGTCTTGATTTCATATTGAGGTCTATAGATATTAGTTGAGTGATATAGAGGGGGAGGGAGATAACAATAAAACACTGTTGGGTGATGTAAAACTGAAATTCACATCTTAGAATTTAGAAAAAAGATTAAATAACAAGTAAACTATGTTTTAGGATGAGATCCCCAAACACGTACATCACTATTTCTACCATGTCCAATCTTGATGATGACAATATGATTAGCACCAACACACTCCTCCACGGTTTTCCATCTTCATCTTCATCTTTATTCTCCACTGCTTCTTCAAATATACCAGAACATTACAACCATTTTATAGCATTAGTCTCATGTATATTGTTCATGACATGTATGCAAGTTTGCACTTATTGGGTGCTGCATTTCTAAACCGCAAGGGTTTTTGAGGATAAAGACTAGTTTTATAAATGGGGTTCTCATTATTATTGTTTAGGTTTTTGAATTTGCCATGTTGGTTTTGATATATAGTTTTCTTTGTCGTGAGTTAGAGTTGCCTAAATTTTACCTAAGATCAATCCTATTTGCCTTAAATTTTATTGATTCATACCTTTGTGGCGAGTTCTTGAATTCCTCATTTTAGTCCATTTCTGTATGATCTTTCCTTTTAGTTATTCTGAAAGTAAAGCGCAACATGAATGCCTTCCATCTTACATTTCTTCTCAATGCCCTTAGTTTATGCATTCTATCATAGCTTTGTCAATGTAATCTATATTTAATATATATTGATGTCAAGTTGGTTTTTTTTTTTTTTCCTTGCTTTTGTTATAGGGAATGTGCGCCAAGTTTATAGTGATGAGTGCAGTTGGTGAGCAAGCTGAGGCATTTTGTGAGTTTTGCAGCCACGATTGCAATTTTGCTTTTTTATTTTAGGAATAAATGTTAGCTTGGAACTCTTTATGCAAAGATTGTTTTTTGTTTTTTCTTAGGTTTAGTTTGAAGAATTTGCAGGACAGCGATATCTTTCATTACAAGGATGTTGTTTAGGCAAGAGAAGATGCGTAACATCTTTTATGAACTCTCACATGTTGGATTTTTTATTTAATGAAAATTATAGGTTCTATGTTTGTAGACAATATCTTCTTATGAATTTTTCTTTCTCACTATTAAACTAAATTTATCATTAATGTAAAAAATTGGAAAAAGATTGACATAATGGAAGGATGGGGAGAGAGAAATTTTTTTTCAACAAATATTTTTGAAACTGATTTAGAGAGGAAATAAACTATCTCTAAAAATATATATATATGATTTATAAATAATTATTTTTAGCTATGGATTGAAATCCATCTCTAAATGTGGAGACAGATTTAGAGATGAATTATATCCCTCTCTACTAAATGCTAGGTGATGACTTTAAATTAAAATTAGAGATGAGTGAATTTCAATTTAGAGACGAAAGAAATCTATCTCAATTTAGAGACAAGTAACAAAAATCTGTCTCTAATTATTTAGCAACGCCCTTTTTATTGATGCCTTTGTATTTGTTTCTGAATTCATCTTTCAATAGTTAAAGACAGATTTTAAGCTATTTAGGGACGAATTTTTGGCTGTCTCTAAATCCTTCTTTTTTTGAAATGATAAGATTTGGCCACCTAAGACTTCAATATTCACATAACAAGGCAATATCTTGAAATTCACCATATTTTATTACTAGGCAAAATCTTCACAACAACACATCTAATCATTGGTCGCTACTACATGCACTTATTACCCTATCTTAGCCTTTACCACAAGTGAAAATGTCAACATTCACTCTATGCCAAATTTTCACATTTACACAATCCCGTAAGTGCAATATCCAATCCTAATACATTCATATACACATCATGATTATAGTTATATCTTAGCTCCTAACACAAAGATACTACTAATCTACAATAAGGCTACAATATCAAAAATCATCATACAAGCATATATCAAAACATTCAATCTCTAGTTGGCAACCTTACTTATATACATCATGACTTATAACAACTCAAGATAAACATGGGCTTTACAAAGACAATTGTCATACCCCGATACTAAGGGTATAATCAGCATAAAGTGTGAGAAGAACTCATATTTCATAAGCCTTGATAAATAAAAATTAAGCTAAAATATTGATATATGTAAGTTATATATAATAATAAAGTTCGTAAAGTTTTTAAATGTTCTGTAGAAATTTTGGTAGAGTTTCCCTTATAATTCGGACCTCCCAAAATTTTCACAACAACAATAGAACCTGCTAATTAGACCAGCAAGGAGACTAGCTCCATTCGAACAATTTACATAATAACAAAATAAGACTAGGACCTAATTATGGTGTACATGGAGTACTAAGTTATGATTTCAAAATACAATACATAGTTTTACCAAACAATAATCATAATATGCCTCCTCTCTTTCCAAAAAGCAAAAGAGGCCTTCAATGATCTACTGGAGGTACAGGGTCAGCTACAATATCTGAGACCAATAATTTACTAATGAGTAGCATTCCAATCAAAATTATAATAAAGAAAATATGAAGATAATAAATAATAAATTTAATTTCAAATGACTTAATGAAATATGAATTATATCCTTAAGCTAGAAATAAATAATGATTTTTCTCAATAATATGATTGTGAAATTAAACAATGCTAATAGAATCACATTATGTATTAAAATTTTTTACTACTCATAAAATATAAAGATTTCCAATAATAGCGTAGTTTGATAAAGTAATTTTAGAGAATTACTATAGAAATAATAAATTTTTTATTTAAAATTTAGGAGAGCTTTATTAGAACGAATAACAAACATTTACATATAGCCCATGAGGGTAATAACTAATTAAGCATGGATACACAGTTCATAAGGATAAGTAACCAGTCAAGCACGACTGAAAGCCACGAAACAGGTGTGGCAGGAGCTATAATCAAGCTCGGCATGAAGCCTACAAAAACAAGCATGAGTATAATGCTCACGAATAACCATCCTTCTGTTCTCTCCATTCCACGTGCATTGACCTTCACATGGGGTTAGCATCTCCTGTAAGTGCCTTGCTAGCTAGATATACTATGACACGCCAAGGGCTAACAGGACTGCCGTTAGTATCCAGTGTTCTGAACTTAGTCTTCCTCAATAAAATCAAGTATGTATGGAGCGAGAAAATATTTTCAAAATTTTCTCTATCAAATACCATTTAATCATCATTTTCTATTGTCCAAATTAATCATTATTTCCTCCATATATGAATCATTACATTAATATTTTATATCAACATAAAATTCATTAATTAAACTACTAAAAATTTTATACTTCATTAATCATGTGCACATTTCACCCATTACTTATCAACAAGTTAAATCATCCGTAAAATCAAGACATTTTCATTAATAAGACAATTTTAGAACAAAAATAGGATTAACAATGACATTTGTATAATTATAAAGGATACTAGTAAAATTTAAATAAAGGATTCTATAAACACTTTATTAGAAATTTATTCAGAACACTATGCACTCACCTAAAAATTTGGAAAAACCTTATATTCAGGCTCCCTCAATTTCCTTGTTTACTCCAATGATGCCCCAAATCAATACATAACCCAACAACTCTCATGTCATTATGAATTTTTTTCTATAATAATCAATCTAAATTAATATTTAAGCTCTTTAATAATCCTTTAAATTCTCATTAACCCCTTAAACTCTTATTGAACCCACCAATAATTTCTAGCAAGTAGTTCAAGTATACTTGGCTGCACTCCATTTCTATAATTGACATAGCCCATATCCCAGATTTAACAAAGCTTAATTACTCATTAGTCTAATTAATAATTTCCCTCTAGATGTTGTACGATTCCAATAGGTAGGCCAAGTTACTTTTTATGTGAAGGCATATACCTCCTCAATTCACCTGCATAATTCCTCTAGGCTCTGATATAAATTTAAACAATTTTATTTTCATCAATTTCTTCTTTCAATCATCCCTACAAGCATTATAAGAACATTTACAATTAACTAAATTATATAGCAAGCATCCAAGCAAAATCACTAATTTCCAACATTTAGTTTCTTCAACAAAGTTTCAGCTTCACATAATAAGAAAAAGATAGTATCCAATATTAACTAAAACAACACCTAAGTCTTCCTGCGAGTCTCATAATAGAAATATTGAAGAACAGAGCATCATCCTCGGCCAGTGAAGGGAAGAAGAAGGATTCACATTGCTATTGAAATCGAAGGAGAAGAAGGAAGGATCAGTGTTTTACCTCTACCAAAGTGCAATAACAGCTGCCATGCACAGAACTCACAGACTATACGAAGAAGAGTATAAGTGTTTCAACTCAGCTGTCCAAGTGGAGAAAACGGAACAAAAAATCATTGACAAGAATAGAAAACAAACAAAAAACTCAAGCTTCATCGTACACTGACGTTCAGCAGATAGAGATAAAAGAAAGATGAAGCCTGAACTTGCACTCACCACCGACATCCCTGCAACAGAGAAGAACGATAGAACTATATCCTCCTCTCTAGGTGGCAGCGAAGACAGCAACCCGATGGCAACCTCTCGTCGACAGAGAACAGCATGATCACAGTGAAAGAGAATCAGTAACTCAGCTGTGGCTGGCGAACGTGAACGAGAACGATGACAGAGGACGAAGCAACAGCAATGAAAATAGACATCCAATTGCCAGCGAGCTACACACGTTGATAAAAGTCAGAGATGAACCAACGATGAAAGTCTAGAGAAGTGTATAATGGTGGTGAAGAAAAGGAAATGAGATGCTCTGTTTTCTTCGCACGAAAGAAATAGTTTCTGATCAAAAGACGGATTGGGAAAAATTACAAAAAGGAACACGAGAAAATCACAAGAAAGGCACAAGACAATTATAAGAAAGGACACGATATTTTTCTAAAATTTTAAAACTAAACTTCTGCTCAAAAAAATTTGGACATTGGATCTTAAGAAAATTTCTAACATAAACCCCTATAAACTACTCCTTTTTACTTACTATAAAATTTATTTAAATAGGATATTCATTGAGAGAAAAAATTTTATTCAATTTAAAATTTAGGATCATTAAAAAAGTAGACAAGCTATTTCTGGCTTGACTCTTTTCCTTGCATCCTCTTTGTGATAAGTCAGGAATTTTAAGTAAAATTAAATATATATATATATATATATATAAGTTTGTATTTTAATAATAATTTTATTAATTCTTGAGATAAATATGACAAGAAAGACAGCTGATGTAGTGATAGCCGAAACAAGTATTCCTTTATCAGGTTTCAGGTTTGAATCTGATGACAGCCAAAGGGAGAGTTATTTTTGCCTTTTTGCTCTCTGAAACTGCCAAAATACCCCTCCCTCACCAGATTTATTTTTTCTTCCTCCTCTCTCTTATTTGAGTCAGTTTACAGAGTGTGAGAGCGAGGTAAAGAAGTCTGGAACTCTGGTGCAATTCATCCCTCCATCCTTCTGTGTCTCCATCACTCTTCTCGTTTTCAATGGTTCCCGGTGAGAGTGGAGGATCGTGACAACTATGAAATGTCCAAGAGGTTCACCTTCGTATCTCCCATCTTTGTCTTTCTTTCTCTGTCTGTTGCTCTGTCTGTGGTGTTCATGTTTGAGTTACTGCTGGGGTGAGAAAACAAATTGCTGAAGTTGTTGGTGGAGCTGTCGCGATCTTGGTCAGTCAACTCGTGACTTCTGCTCTCTTTTTTCCTTTGTTCCAGATTATCTAGGTCTTTCCCCCTCCTCTGTCCAGTTGGTTGTGTGAGTATTTAGATCTTCCTCCCCTTCACCTTCATTAATGTTCGTCGTCGGTGAAGACTGTGGAAGCTTCATCGATTTTCTCCTCCCCATAACGTGTGGCAGTGTCGAGCTTTCTCCCTGTTTGGCGTTCAAAAATCTTCTTTTTTGCTCTCTGTCTGTTCTCCGCTATTCAGGTTAGCTGAGTTCAGGTGCGGAATTTTGGACCTTCCATATGTTGGCTTGCTGTAAGTGTGAGTGTGTCTGCTGCTGTTGCTGCTTTGTGTGTGAAGTTATAACATTTAATTTTGGTCTGCTACTGCCGCCTATATTGTGTTGAGAGGAGGAAGTTCAAATTTTAAGCATGGAATTTATATTGAAGCCTAATAATTATATGTGTATATATATATATATATTTACATATATGGCTCCAAATAATTAAGCTGAATTGAATTTTGTTGGATTGGTTGATCTTGAGAAATTGTTAGAATGAAAGTAAAAAGAAGAGCTTAGGTGTGAAATTTGAAATTGGTGCTTATAAAATATTTTTAAAATGCTTGTTAGAGGAATTGAACTTGATTTTTGAATATCTAAAATTTCATAGGCTCTTGGGATTTTTAGGGTTAATGATAAATTGTTGGATATTTTAATTACATGGTTAATAATAATGCACTTGATGAAATTGGTGCAAAGCCTAAGAAGAAATTTTACCCCAAGTAAATAGAGTGGTATGGCTAAAGTTATATGAAGGAGGTTAGTGATATGAATGATAATGCTTGGACCAATTTTAAAGCATGAATTATTGTTTTGTAATTTTAAATAATAATAGTTGATTGGAATTATATTAAGAGTAGAAGGAAGTCTTTATAAATTAGAGAAGATTTATTGAATTTTATTTACTCATATCTTCATAGGGTGTATAGAAGAAGAGGGTCCTGGTAGAGATTGAAGGAAGAATTTTTTGGGAATTTAGAATCTCGATATGTAAGTGAATAGCATCTTATTTAATTTATCATTAATAGTATTTTACTGAAATATTTTAATCTTATGAATGATTTTAATTTTGGACATTATGGAATAATGATAAAGGATAATTAAATTGTGATCTGTGCATTTATTTTCCTTAAGAAATATAATTCCAAGATTTATGAAGGCATATTTGTTTATTAAACTATGGAAATTCTTAGTTACTCAATTAATGCAAGATTATACATTAGTTATGAAGCATTATTGTGGCAAGTTTTTAGATTTACAACAATTCACATGAGTTGGCATTGAGAATGAAAATTTTATTTCAAAAATAATTATTCTTCTTGCATGTTTAAAATGTAAATTTTAAGAGGACTCTAAACAGAATACTGCTACTAACGGCCGTTCCGTTAGCCCATAGCATGTTGTGGTTAATAACTAGCTACATTTTAAACATGCGAGAAGAATAATTATTCTTGAGCTTTGTTTAAAACGTGCTTTTGAAAATTTATTTCAAAAATAATTATCCTTCTCATGGTGCTTTGTTCTCATGTTTGTTATTCGTGAGCTTTGTATCTATGTTTGATTTCGTGGCCTTGAGCCGCTTTTAGTTAGTATTGTCCTCATGGACTATGTGTCCACATTTGTTTCGTGGCTTTGGCTACATTTGGTTACTTACCCTCATGAACTGTGTCCACGTCTTCATGACATAAGCTGCATTTGGTTATTTACCCTTATAGACTGTGTGTCCACATTTGTTAATTGTTCTGTTGAGTTCTCACAATTCTAAATTTTGATTAACATGTGTTTTGAGATTTCAATGATTTCGGTTAGCAAATGTATTATTTTGATTTAAGTAAGAATAATTTGTTTCTTTAAGCATGATAGAATAAAATTCTTTCCAATTTACTATCATTTATGATTAAAATTTAGATTTTTTTTAGTTATTATAATGAATCATCCCCTTTTGAATTATTGTAAATGACTATTTAAGCTTATTATTTTTACTCTTAAATGTTATTTATGGGGATGCTATTCACTGAAAAATTTATTTTGGTCTTAGATTCACTTGTTGATGCCAATTCTACAACTGACCTTTGAAGGGCATAAAAATATTGGGTGAAAATTTTGTTTGGTATTATTACCTTTCTATGTAAATATTTGAAACTCATATATTTTAATTTAGAAGTAAGATTAGTTGCTCCACATAGATTATTGTTAGTGTTTTATTTTGACATATATACTGTTTGCTGGTTGGAAGGAGCTGAACTCCTGATTTATTTGATATTTTAAGTGAATTAATGTATCATAGAGTTTTTAGGAGGTCCTATGTACAGGGGAGGTTCTGCCAAGATTTCTATGAACATGTTGAAATTTTGTTATAATGACCAATATCAAAAGTGTTAAGATTTCAATATAAATCTGATTTCATTTTTGAATTAGAATGAATTTACAATTTGAGACTTACGGGATGACACGGTTCACATCTTGTACCAGTCACTCTCCATTTTCAGGTTGTGACACTCTCAACCTCAAAACCTATAAAAATGTAAATCCATAAGGGTGAGACAATGTTTCAGTAACTAGATAATCATATAGTCAATTAACATGTACAATCACAAACAAGTAGTAGAACAACATGATAAAAACATGATTTAATACAGTATAATATGTTGGCTAAGTATAAATTCATAATAGATAACACAAATACCATATGCATGAACCCAGATCTAACCATACCACTGTGTTTCCCCAATTGATTTTGTAGTTTACCACTAAGAGTAATTCCTAGTTAACTGTGCCAAGCTCACCTTCAATGGAAGGAACTACTTAGCCAAGGTCGTCCCTTACCATTTTAGGACTATGGATTCCCTAACCACACAATTTAGGGTGTCACATGCACTAAATCCACCAAACACTTTTCGATTGATTTAGAACATCATCGATCCACCTAACCTTTTCAATGAATATGAAGCTAAGACAAGTTGCACCGAGTGTCCTAGGTCACAGGATAACCATATGGATTTTTATCATCTCTTCAACTAAGGTGAACTCCCACCCTTATTCGATCATGTAGTTTCCTCTAATACAACACTTTGCATTTTTCCCATATATTCAATATAAATTTTGCATATACATTGCTAACTAAATTTGCCTTATTTATTTAGTTTGATAAATCCATTTTTAAAAATATGTTACCAAACCTTAGCATACCAATCAATTATGAGAAATTTTTATGATAAAATCCTTAGCACATTCTATAAGTTTGTAAAAGAAATTATTGAATTTGTATATAAATATTTTTTGCAAATAACTATACAAGCCAATAAACTATATGATTAATCAGTTACCTCAACCTTCTTTTACCATAAGGGTTAGCCATGAATCAAATGCAAGCTCCCAGATTATCATAGCACTGAAATCACTCCAAGTTATCAAAGTCTACATCTACAAGTACTATATGCCAATTCATTAATTTAACACATGTACCCATTAGCTAAATTAACTTAATTTAGATATTCAACAACCCAAATCTCTACCATAAAGCTAGTCAAGCTTCTACAACCTCACCTTATCTTAATTTAGTATATACAAGGTTAATATATGCTTAATTTCAGCTCACACAATTTCAAGATGCCAAAACCAATCTAGGTTCATCACACATACATATAGAACCACTTTTCAACACAAAACAACTTAAATCAAACTCCCACAACAACATATAAGATCTAAGCTAAGGTTCAAGTATAATCGACTCTAACTCAAAACCCAACCACCCTTTCTTCAAAATCCAAGAAAACCAAGGTGGATAGGTAGAGAATATTGTTAGAAAGCTTACATGGATAATTAGAGGTCCAAACAAGCCTTTAATCTTACCCAAAATAAAGCCCTAGCATAACCTCTAGCTTCCTCCTTTAAGCTCTTTACTTTGTAGATGTTCCACTCTTTTTCTAATGTTTTCGTGACTTTATGATTGATCTATGCCATATGCCATGACATATAATACACAAACTGTGGTATGTAGCACAACTAGAATTTTCTTGCTTTACCTCATGCCATGGAAACTCGATTCGATCCAACTTCCACCCTAGCTCAATCTTGAAGCTATCAATGGTCTAAAATGTCAATTAATAGCCTAAAAATATAACTAACTTAATTAATCATTTTGTAACTAATTTCTCCTTTGATTAACATTAAGTATGGGTTAAAAACTCTGATGTTACATGTGTAACAGTAAAATGTTGACCAAAAACTATACACATTGTTGATGCCAGGGATAAAGTGTTTCTAAAGATTTCTCTCACAAAAGTTGTGATGAGATTGAGGAAAGAAAGTAAGCTAAGTTCAAGGTATATTGTCTTGTTTGAAATCATAAAGAGAGTTAGTAATGTTGCTTATTGTTTGACATTAGCATCTAAATTATCGTGCATTTATTTGGTATTTTATGTCTTCATAAGTAATAATGTCGAACAGAGCAATTTGCTACTAGTACTCGGAATGCATCTTTTCTAATAATCGCTCTACCTTTCACTTCGTGTCTTTGTGGTGCTGTAGATATATGGAATAGGCTGATAGGACATTGAAACTCTTCTTCATCTAAGTCCCCTTGTCTGAACGAGTAGAACTCTTCCTCTTTCATAGTATAAAAGAACACTGGGAAGTACTAATCAAAGTACACCCTCTTAAATTCCTCCCAATAATATTTTACACCACCAGACGTTTTAACTGAGTTCCACTATCTTTTAGCTACTCTGACTAGCTAAACCGTAGCTAAAACTACCTTCTACTCTGAAGTACAGTTCACTACCTCAAATATAATCTCGAGGCACTCAATCCACTATTTGGCTTCTCCCTCTTTTATATTATCGTCGAATGTAGGTGGACTGAACCTTACAAAAGTCTTCCAAGCTGGTTAATGGATGGCTTCGCAGTAACTACCACAGCTTGCCTACTACCCAAGGCTTGAGATGGCTCAGGTTTGTTATTAGTTCCTCTTGTACCAGTCTCTCTTGACCTTCTCTTTCATCTGCTTGATCTCCACCCTTTAATAACACATCATGATCCCATATTGTCTGTCGAATATCAATCATCATATCTCTAAGCTCTTCCAAAAGAACATCTCTTCTATCAACTTGAGGCTCATCTAATTGAACCTCTGGTACAAGCTCATCCTCTACTGGATGCCTTGATACTCGAGTGCTATGCGAAGCTCAAGTACCTCTTCTTCTCATTTTCTCTCTTCCAAAGGACAAAAGAAAAAGAAAGTTAAGTGAAAGGGAAAGAATAGGTAATGAACAATATATAAGTTGCCAAGGTCTAGGATGAATGCAATAAACAATTATAGTGACCAGATCTCAAAACTCGAGAAACTAATACCAACTATTTATAATGCCCTCACACACATTACCATACGATCCTCCACATAACTACTAATCAAAATAATTAATTTTCAAAACTATAGGATCCCAATATAAAATCTTTGAAAATATCTTTATAAAAACCATTTACATTATTTAGACCAATACACAGCGAAAGCACATGACATAAACACATCAATTTGCAATTCAAAATAGCCCAATTCACTTGAAAAATAGGCTATGTGTCGAGGCTCGTGCCATATCCACCATAACATATGGCACAAAGACCATAATTGCCTACTCTATGCCATACGCCACAGCATATACACTTGATTCTACTGTCACATAGTAATTTCTGGTGTAAACTTCGGATGTGCTCCATTTTCGCATCCGATGTCCAATTGGGGTGATTCAAGTGCCCACCGAAGCTTGTTTCAATATCTAACCAATGACAGTAATTTCATTTAAATTTGATATCCCAGTTGAAAATTTGATATCCAAGTGCATTTTGATCGTTTTATGTCAAAATTTGCCATTTGAGCATCACCAATTCAAACCGTATGTCATTAGCCGCTTTTAGGGCCTTGACCACATCCAAATGGATAATATACACTTGATTGTCTAATCACATAGACAATATAACACACATACTTACATTTGGCTTATAAATCACTCATATCATACATTTGGGCAAAATTTCAATTCTCATTCTCAATCTCATACAAGGCCAAATCTTTCTCATACACACATCATCGTCATATCCACACCTAGTACCATTCATCTACAAGCCCATATTCTCTTTCATCATATGTGCACATATACACAGTTCAATGGGCTAGAATTTCAAAACCATACATACACATGCAATTCACATGTTTATGCACCACATAACTATTCCTATGGCAACTCATGTACAAAATCACTACTATACATTCAAATTCATTACACCAATTCTTACAAAAAGTCTTTAGAGAGAGATATCAACTCAGCCTATGTCTTTCCCCTTTGAACCACCACTACCATAATTTAAAAAATATAAATAACCACGAGTAAGATAAAAATCTCATTAATCAATGTAGTTCATTAAACATCTATTACCACAGATAACCATGTCAAGTAACAAAACTAAAGTAATAGCAACTATATCAAAATATGTAACAATTTTCTCTTTTCAAAGTATTTCCACATAAACACACACTAGCATAATCATCTAGCCACCCAACCTTAAATGCTCCCTAACACAAAACCATAGGTTCTATTAGATCAATCACTCATTAACCCGAGCATACTTTTGGTAGTAGAAACACCCATCCAAAAGTAATTTATCTCACCTACAAATTATGGTTTCCCTCATTTCATACACTTGTGATAGAGGCATCGTTGACTCTTAACTATACCTTAACAGGCACTAGGGAGTTGCTAGACTACCCAGATGTCCCATGGTAATAGTCCCATAATATGCTGTACCGGATTACCCATGGTACCAACTTATAATATGCTGCATTAGATGTCCCATAGTGCCAACCTGACCATATGAATTTTTCACTCATATCTCCACACACACACATATCTCCACATATCCTGAGTGAACTTCCATGCCCTATGATTATGCTTTTTACACAATTTATCTCAATTCCATACTTTCATACCATATATATATATATATCAAATAAAGTTAGAAATCATCAAACTTCCTTTCACAAATCTAATTTCATGCTAAAATCATTCACAATGCAAAACCATACACAAAAACTAACAAAACAACAATTCACAATTATACCATTACTTTTACATAGTTATAAAAGTTAATAAACATAATAAACTATATGATTACCTCAATCCTTCTATTTGCAAGAAAGGGTTACCTGTGTACTCACAACATTTACTCGTTTTCGCAATTTCATCACATCACGTGCAATAATCTACACAATTGAGTATCTAGAATCAATTTCACCATTAATAAAAAGTGCCAATTATAGTAATCAAGTACCTAATCACTGTCATTTCTTTTATTCACATTGACCCACGCACATTATAGCCAATTTCCACTCATAGCATGCATTAACTTCCTCACAATCAAAATTTCTAGATTAGGGCAAATTGTGTCTATAGCTTTAAAGCTTTATCTTTCCTACTTGAACCAGTCACAAAGTACTAGTTTAGTTCTAGAGAACTTTTCTATTACTATAGGGTAAGAAATCATCTCCTTAAAACTTTTGAATTCAATTTCTCACTAGTTAAAACTAAGAAAAATAGGGTAGAATCAAAAGGTAAAGTAGTACGATTTATGTTTAACATTTTAAGACATTAATTTTGTTGTATTATTGTAATTTTGTAATGAATATATAAAATAACATAATGAGTTTTCATTTAATATATTCTATGGTTAAATTGTAACTTTAAGATAAAGTTAAGGTATTATTTATTGCTAATGAGCTAAAGGAAAGAATTAAACCAAACCATATTATTTTACGTGTGTGTTTGTATTAAAAAATTTACAACTAAGGTTAAAATTCAACCGAGGTTAGCAAACTAAGATTAGAAGAAAAGTCAGTAAATGTAATATGATTTATGTTTGGATGTTGTTTTTTTAGAAGTCTGTTAGATAAACTGAAATTGATTTGGATAATTTTATTCAAAAGCCAGTTAAGATGTTTAATGGCCAAAATAAGCATGAAATTTTTAATATATATTTCTTGACTCATTAATAACTAAAACAAATTAAATTTAAAATTATAACTAATAAGTAAAAAATTGTAAATATTCAAGATAGAAGAGAAGAGAGAGAAAGCATAAGTCATTAGATCAATGTAGAAGTCAATAACACTACTTGTTTATAATAATTAAACATGTGATACTTAAATTTATTCATTCATAGAATGATATTTCATCTAATCTAATTTTTCAATTTAAATTCTACATTTAACACCAATAACTTTAAAGCTTGATGCTAGTTTAGAAACATAAATAATTATAAACTAATGTATAATCATCAGTATTTTTACTATTTATTCTTAGATATTTTTTATATTATAATTATAAATATGAATATTAAAATAAATAATATAACAACCTCAAGAAGTAAAAAAAATTAAAATAAATAATACAAATGATATTGTATCAATTATATTTATAGTTTACTTTAAACAAAATAAATAATATAATTTGTAACTTTATAAATTAAAAAATTAAATTGAAGTATTAAGGATAGTAATGATATTTTATAATATTTAATATTTAATATATGTGTGTGTTTGTATAGTTTAATAATATGTGTGTGTATATATATATATATTTAATTATGCAATAATAGATTACAGGTTCATTCTGGCTCAGTGGTAAAATGGTTGGACACAAAAGGAGGAGGTCATGAGTTCAAACCTTGGAGGAGACAACTTTCAAAATGGAAATATAAATTGGTGACATGATGACACATGGCGTGTGTGGTGAGAGCGACACATGGAGAGTGACATGGCACACGTGGTGTGAGGTGGGGTGACACGTGGAGGATGACATGGTGCCACGTGGCGTGAGGTGGGGGCGCCAAGTGGCGTGTGGTGAGAGCGACACATGGAGAGTGACATGGTGTCACATGGCGTGAGGTGGGGGCGATACGTGGAGGATGACATGGCAACACATGGTGCGAGTGGGGCCCTATGTGGAGGGTGACATGGCGCCATGTGCGTGAGGTGGGGCGCCACATGTAAGTGAACTAACATTACTTTTTAGCGGTGATAAAAAAGTCGCCGCTAATTGGTAGCTTTTGCGGCGACAAATGTCGCTACTGATACTTAACATTCATTAACGAAAAAATAGTCACCGCTGATGTGTGGTTTTGCGATGACAAAATACTGCTGTCGATTTTTAACTTTTAGTGGGGACTATTGTTTGGCTGTAACAAATTTTCTTTTCTGCAGCGACATTTGTTGCCGCCAATTCTCAACTTTTAGCGGCGACTTTTATTGTCACCGCAGATTGAATCAGTGACAAGAGCTCTTGCGGCGACATTGTGGCGACTATTTGTCGCCGCTGAAAACTTTCTGCGTCGACTTTTTGACTATGTCACCGCAGATTCTCAACTTTCAGCGGTGACTTTTATTGTCGCCGCAGATTGAATCAGCGACAGGAGCTCTCGCGGTGACATAGTGGTGACTTTTTGTCGCCGCTGAAAACTTTTAGCAGCAACTTTTTGACTTTCAACGACGACAAATGTCGCCGTTGAAAATCAATTTTTTTGTAGTGTTAGGATGAATCCCTTTAAACAAAAAAACCTATAATCCCCGGCGGACGAGAAAAATTCAAAAATGATTTAGAAATGATTCTTGGAGAAATGAATTATTAGGCAGCAGCAACAACAACAAACAACAACAACAACAACAATAAGAGTGATTCTTGCATGAATAAATCACTAAGCGAATTTTGCAAGGTGAACCAACAATGTTAGAACTAACAGAAAGATATCAAAATATTGAAAGCAAAATAAAGAGGGAGGGCTAGAGGCTAGATTTTTACTAGACAAAGCTCAAGCAAAAACAAACTATCAAAACTTCATTAACTAGCTAAGTTTCTAATACAAAAAAGAAATAAACATAGTCAAAGAAAGAATATTCCACGATATTAATCACCATTTGAGTTTTTATATAAAACAAAATGAAATATACTAATAATATCAAATCAATCTAAGATTATTTTATAAATGTGATTGATTACAAAACAAGAAATTATAATAAATGGAAATCATAAATTAATTGTAATTAAATAACATTTAACAGTCTTATTACAAGAAACTTTGAAATTATGTTGCTAATAGCTCTTAACTAAATTAAATGTATGTATAGTTATCAAACATTGTAAAAAAATGTTTTAATAGCTTATTTTTAATAGAAGAAATACAACATTATTTTAGGGCATATTTTTCCATTATTTAGCCTTAGGAGTTTGTACTTTGTATTAGGAGAAGATATTTGTATAATGTAGGTGCCTATTTCCTCTTGGAGAGGATATTTCAAACATTGTAAGTTCGTAGCAGTTGCATATAAGGAATTGTAAGTTCTAGCAAAAGGAAAAAAAAAAAAAAAGAATTGTGAGTTGGTTTAAGGGGAATGGATTTAGCTAAGTAGTTCAAAAGATATTCTTGGTAATTATCACTAGAACAACAACAAAAAAAGAACAATTTGTTAATTTCATTCTTACAGTGTTAGATTTTGATTGGGTGTGAAAAGTGATATGAATTGTAATCCTAAAGTGTTTGATTTTTGTGGGTGTGAAAGGTGATATCATATCATTCTTTTGTTATTGTTATTGTCACATGTTCAAGTCTATTTTTTCATTTATACGTTATATGTTTAAGATTAAGATGCAAAACTTCAATAAATACTTCATAATAAAAAAGGTGATAAATTCTTATTAAAAAATAATCTACTTACCAAAATGGAAGAATTTCAACTAAGGATCATGGATGTGACATATTTCAAATTAGGCTCAAAATATTTTAAAACTTCACTGCAAAATGTTGGGCCTAAATTAAATTAAAAATTATAAAATAAAATTACCAAAAATATCATTATGTAGTATGTTGAAAAGTAACAACTAATAGAAAAGAATTAATAAGTAAAGTAATGCATCTAACAAATAATATAATTGATTAACAATAGAAGTTTATGTGCACTAGTGCAAAAATCATTTTTCGCCACAGTTAAAATGCATTTTTGGCAACGGAAGATGCAGTGTAGTAGAAAATCATGTGATAGTAAATAGACATTTTTTACCATAGGTCAAAAAAAACTGTGGCGAAATATAATATTTTTCGCCACAGGTGCCATCTAACCTGTAGTGAAAAATATAATTTTTCGCCACATTTCTGTACAATATACAGTCAATAGGACAAGCATGTATCTTTTGGTATCCCAAACCCATTGGACATAATATTTTTTTTGGCTTCATAGTAACTACTCGAAAGTGTGTTACCCTCGGGAAGCATCTCTTTCAATAATTTAAGCAACTCTATGAAAGTCTTATTGCTCCACCCATATCTGACTTTCAAGTTGAACAACTTTAGCATCGCTGTCAGTCGTGTATATTTTGTATACCCTGGATACAAAGGAGTTTCTGAATCAGTGCACAAGCTATCATATTTATGCACCTTTTCAACAGCTTCAATGCTAATGTCACATAACATATCCTCTATTTGATCACCAAAATCCATATCATCATTCTCAACTTGTGGTGTACTACGTTTTCTAGATTCACCATGCAATACCCACTGTCTATATGTTTTGTAAAACCCAAAACAAATTAGGTGATCCTTAATCTCCATAGAATTTCGTCGCAACCCATTCAAGCACTTAACACAAGGACAATAGAACAATTCTTTGTTATTAGGAACATTGTTCTTTGCAAATTCCAAAAATTGATCTACCTCCTTCTCATATTTATCACTTATTCGCAAAGCATCTATCCAACTACAATTCATCATTACCTATTCCAAAAAAGCAAGATCTTATCCAACTACGGCATCATAACAATTTATAAAGCGAGATCTTTGAGATACTAAATCCTTCAATTCTATCAATTTAATGTTACTAAAAATGCCAATTTCAAGAAATTTAAAAATATCAATTATTCAACTACAAATTAATTATACTAAATCGAAAGAAATTAATATCATGAAAATTTAAAAAAAAAATCGGCAGCATAACAACTTGTAAATTGAGATTTTCCCGAGCACTAGACCCTCAATTTGATCAATTTAAGTAAACCACGATTGATATTTTGATAATTATCAACTCTAATCAATAATCAATAGTATAATTTTGATATGGGGTTCACAATTCATCCCAACAAACAAACTTAAAAAGAAATTAATTATACTAAACATAAAGAAATTAATATCATGAAAATTTTTAAAAAAATCGACAGCATAACAACTTATAAATTGAGATTTTCCAAGCACCAAACTCTCAATTTGATCAATTTAAGTAAATTTTAATTGAAATTTAATAACTATCAACTCTAATTAACAATCAATAGTATAATTTTTTGAAGAAAAAATTTAAAAAAACTTAAAAAATAAACAAGAGGCAAGCTGTAATAAAAAAATAAACTAATTAAGTAATAAATAATTAATTAGTAACAATCCAAATTTAACCCAACAAATAAACTTAAAAAGAAAAAAAATAGTAGGAAACAAAATAAAAAAAATTGTAAAAAATTAGAAGCTAAAATTAAGTAAGTACAAAAAGTAGCTAAAAATTGCCCAAAAAAAAACCTTATAGACGAAATCCGAAAGAGATAGCAGCTGGCAGAGAGAGGAGTTGTGGGAAATGCAGCTAGAGGTGAGCTGTGGGAAAGGCAACTGGATGGCGAAGCTATGGAGCTAGAGAGAGAAGACGAGCTAAGGGGAAATGAGCTGAGGGGAAAGAGCTAAGGATGATGGTGGCGACGGCAGCTGAGGGAAATGAGCTAAGGGAAACGAGCTGAGGGAAATGAGCTGAGGGAAAGGGAGAATGGGACGAAATGTGCGGCGCTATGGTTATCTCTGATGAAGATGTCTGAATTTTAGACATTAAAATTCAGACATACATTCAGCGACAGGCGCCTATCTGAATTTCAGACATAAATTCAGACATACATTCGGCGACAGGCGCCTTACCGAAGATGTCTGAATTTCAGACATAATTAATTTTGTATGAATTTCAGACATAATTAATATGTCTGAAATTTAGATATATTAACCTAAAATAAGGTAAATTATTTTCAAAAATACTTAATTAATTTAATTAATTTAAGAAAAATTAATTTACCTAAAATAAGTAATACTTAATGAACATAATTTATTAGAATTATATTATTAATTACTAAATTTTATTTTAATTTATTAAAATTAAAATTTTTAAATAAATAATTTATGCATTTATGTCTTAATTAATTTAATTTGTTATAGTTATTTTTAAAATTAATTATATTTAGGTAATAAACAATTGAGTAATAATTTACTTTAAGTAATTAATTAAAATAAATGATTTAATTTTTTAAATTTAATTAAATTAATTTACTTTAACTAATTTCATTTATGGCGACAGTTAATCTTAGGACTGTGGCTATAAATGGAATACATAAGCATTTAATATGAAAAAGCCACTTACGGATATATTGCCACAGGTTTTTGAGAAACTGTGGCGAAAAATGTGTCATTAAAATTCTATTTTGCACTAGTGGTGGCACTTTAAATCTATAAATTGTTAAACCATTATTACTTGTAAAATCAACTACATTATTTGTTAATTTCTTAGTGTTACTTGTTATATCCAATGCATTGTAACTAACATGATTACTAATCATTAAGAAGACTTGTTAATTTGTAACTTATTGTTCATTCTCTTATATTACTTGTTAATCCATAACTTTATTTGTAAAGTCCATATAGCAAGTTATTATTAACTATTATAACGTGTAGAAGTAAATACAAATTAATTAATTTGTTGTTTTAAGAGTTTTGTGCATGATTTGATATTGAATGATTTTAGCATGAACATTGATTTGTGAAATGGAATTTAAAAAGTCATTGATTTCAATGGATATATATATATATATATATATATGATATGAAAGTATATGTTATGGAAATGTAGATAAGTAGTGATAATTGTGAAAGAGTATGACCATAGGGGGTGGGAGTTCACCCATGATATATGAGGATGTGTGTGTGTGTGGAGATATGTGAGTGAAAAATCCATATAATCAGGCTAGCACCATGGGACATCTAGTGTAGCATTATACGGGCTAGTACCACGGGTAATCCAGTACAACATATTATGAGACTATTACCATGAGACATCTGGGCAGTCTGGCAACTCCCTAGTGTTCGTTAAGGGGTGGTTAAGAATCAACGATGCCTCTATCACAAGTGTGTAAAGAAGGAAGCCATAGTTCATAGGTGGGTTAGATTACCTTTGGTCGAGTGTTTCTACCACAGAAAGTGTGCTTAGATCAACACGTAGTTGATCCAGGAGAGCCTATGGTTTCATGTCGGGGAGCTTTGGAGGATCGGTGGATGGATGACTATGCTAAAGTGTAAAAGTATTTGAAACATGATTGATATGCAAAAGTGTTGATTCAGCTATGACATATATATATATATATATATGATACAATGTGGTTTTTATTACTTTGGCATGGTTATTTGTGGTAATAAGCATTTGATGAACTATATTGGTTACTAAAATTTTTATCTCACCCATAGTTATTTACATTTAATAGGTTCTGGTACTAGTGGGTCGAAGGGGAAAGACATTGGCTGAGTAGAGATCTCTCACTAAGCCTTTGTAAGGTTCTGATATAATGAAGTTGTTGTTATTAGTCTTGAATGTGTATAAGTTTCCATAGGATTCATACACGTGCATAAAGTTGTATTTATGGTATATTTGATGATTTTGAGTTCCCTAGCCCCTTATATATGTGTAAATGGTACTAGATGGGCTAGTGTCATTAGTTAGATTTCGAAACAAGCTTCGTGTAGGTGCTTGAACTATCCCAATCAGATATCGGATTGGAAATGATGTGCATCTGAAGTTCGCCTCAGAAACTGCAAAAATGACAGCAATTTCAGGTGTGTACGCATTACACCTTTTGTCACTGGAAAGGTTACTCATGGATTTCAACAACCATAATAGCTTATCTCAAGCTTCCTTTCTCTACTCACACTTCTAATATGCCAATCTGAACACATTTGGCATATTTTAGTCATTTAATCCATTTTGTCCAAAAACTCATATTTACTACTTAGGGCTATATTCATTAGTAAACTCTTTCATTTATCCATTCTAGGTCCATTACTACTCGATTATTACTTTACATTACCTCAATTGATCTTATTTCATAAAAATTAGATTTTTGCCCTAATCTCTCTCTAAGGGCTAAATTGAGCGTACGGGCTTAAAGCTCTACCGTTTAGCTTTAAACTATTTGCAAAGCTCTAATTTAACTCCCGAGAACCTTTTTATTACTATTAGGCAAGAATCAAACCTCTCATATTCCACCGATTCAATTTATCTATAACTCATTTTTAGAGACATTTGTGTAGTATGGAAGGTAAGAGTTATACGTAGCTTACCTAATAATTTATCGATCAAAAGCACCTTTCAATGATCTAAAATAGCTCGCTCTAGCTTCTTAGCCCTTCTTCTCTCCTTCTCTCATGTGTTTCTCAAATCCTTTCTTTTGAAATTTCTGAAATTTCACGACTTAAGAAGTGATTTTTTGGTCCATGCACCACGACACATGCAGCACAAGTCATAGCACGTGGCACAGTGAGATTTATTCATACCATACACACTTGCTTCGACCCGTAACTCACTCCTTTAACCTGTACCTAGTTATACAATATCCCAATGAGTCAAATCATCAAGTAATCATCTGAATCTCTAATTCTACCCTAATTACCACTCTACCCTTAATTAACCACTAATCACGAGATTAAGAAATCCAAGATATTTTAGTTCTCCCTTCCTTTTAAGAATTTTGCCTTTAAAATTCACAAAACACTTAAGGAATATACCCAAAGAAACAAATAAGGATATTGTTGCCTCATTCTATCCTCTGTCTCCTAGGTAACTTCACTAGGAGTCATGCCTTACCAGAAAACTTTAAGCAATTGTATGGTCTTGTTCCTCAATTGCTTTTCTTTCACATCTATGATTTACTTTGGCTCAGCCTTATAAGTCAAATTCTCTTAAAGTTCAATCTCCTCTAGTTCTATCACATGCAAAGGATTAGATTGATACTTTTTGAGTTGTGATATGTGAAACACATCATACACACCTGACAACTGTGGTGGCAAAGAGATCCTGTATGCAACTGGTCCAATCCTCTCTAGAATCTCAAAAGGACCAATAAATCTAGGAGTTAATTTCTTGGCTCTTATCAACCTCTCAATTCCTGTTACTGGTGTAACCCTTAGAAATACATGGTCTCCCACCAAAAACTCTAACAGCCTTTTGCTCCTCTCTGTGTAACTCTTCTGCCTATTCTAAGCTGTCAATAACTTTTGCCTAATTAACTCAATCTTTGAGTCATATGATCTACAATATCTAATCCTAACATGTTCCTTTCACTCAATTCTGTCCAATAAAGAGGTGACCTATACTTCCTTCCATACAATGCCTTATATGGTGCCATTTGTATACTAAAGTAGTAACTATTATTGTAAGAAAATTCAGATAAAGGTAGATGGCTATCCTAGCTACCTTTCAACTCTAATACAGAGGCTCTCAATATATCTTCTAGGGTCTGTATGGTTCACTTTGTCTGCCCATTCATCTGTGAATGATATACCGTACTGAATCTCAACTTAGTACCTATGGCATGCTATAAAGCTCCCTAGAACTTAGAAGTAAATCTCAAATCTCTATCAGAAGCTATACTCTTTGGCACACTATGTAGCTTCATGACTTCTCAAATATAAATCTCTACTAACTTTTCTAGAGAATCACCGATCCGAATAGCTAGAAAATGAGTCGATTTTATGAGTATATCGACTATAACCTAAATGGCATCATGTCCCGACTGAGTTATTGGCAAATTAGTTATGAAATCCATAAAAATGTTGTCCCACTACCACTTAGGAATATCCAATGGTTGTAACATTCTTGCTGATCTCTGGTGCTCTATTTTAACCTTTTAACAGGTCAAACACTGAGTCACAAACTCCGTAATATCTTTCTTCATATCAAGCCACCACCAATATTGTCTCACATCCTAGCATATCTTTGTAGCTCTCGCACTACTATAAAAAAGACTTTTTATAGCGGTTAAAAATACTTTTTACATCGGTTCACGTAGCATTGTTATTCCAGGGAATGTAGAAAGTACGAGACTTTTTACATCAATTTCTACATCAGTTGTGGCCAGAACTGATGTAGAAAGTGGACTTTCTTCATCGGTTCTTACCACAACCGATGTAGAAAGTCCACCTTCTATATCGGTTCTATCTACAACCGCTTTAGATAGCAATATTATTTTGAAAAAAAATAAGGTTGTTTTTCTAGGTTGTAAACCCTACAATCCGGAAAAAACACCTATAAAATAAATAGAAATAAAATTCAATAGCCACAAAATAAGAAAGAGTTATTTAATTTATTCAAATATATAACAATTTATATTCAACTTTCATTTATTTAAATCATAACAAAAGAATTGGAATTATAATTAAACAATATAAACAAAAATTTTATATGCTAAATTAAAAGAACCTAAAATTCCTTAGAAAATACAAGTACACAAAAGCAAGGGGAATAAGCTCTTGACAACAACTCCTTCTTTGCCTATATGAGCAAGTTGAACACACATACACACACCAAGTATTGATACTCTTCATTCCCAAAATCTGGTAAGGCCTTAGCTTTTTTGTCCTATAGGTTTTATACCCTTGTAGAAGAAAATGAAACTACTATTAACTACTGAAAACATTATAGGTACATACATACTACAAAAAAAATCATATTGTAGATTTAATTTTAGCTTACATTGGACAGTTATCTTAGACTAGAAGGCCAAAATCATATACAAAAGGTGCTCAACACAACTAAAGAGACATTGGAAAGAAAAAAGTGGTTAACTATAAATAGAAAATTTGAAGCAAACTACTAAGAACAACCAAGAATAGCCATTACTCAAGTAATCTGAATATGCAAACATAAAAGCTTATATTTATAAGTATTGAATATTTGACTATTTCTGATATTCCAATGATACGATACCTTTCAGACAGGGCAAGACTAGCTCAAAAGTACTGAAGAATGCCTTGTTTTCTTGTATCTGCAACCACTTCCTCCTATAGTGGATACCTTGATCATGAAGAAGAAAAATAATTAATATTAATAAATAGATAGATAGATGAAAATGAACCAAGTAAGTAGCACTTTGTTGAAATTAACTTAACATTTTATGAGCAGAAAAATATATGTAAAGCCAACTTAAGGTGCGGAGCATGAATCCTTTTGCTCACCTCATTAAGACATGAAATCGTTTAATTAAAAAAACAAGTAAAAGAAAATTTCTTAAACATATAGTATTTATGCCATGAAACCAAAATAACATCATATATAGAAGGGGTATTAAACAACAACAAAAGAAAGTATGAAAATTATTAATAAGAAAATCACCATAGAAGCCAAAAGCGTGGTTGTAGAAACAATACTATCACCATTTCCACCACAAGCAACCTAAAAATTGCACAAATTAGTATGCAAATCTATCATGACAAATTGAATAACCAAAAATAGGTTAAGGGAAAGAACTAAGACCTTAGCATTGTCTATATAGTTATTTGATTATATTTTTATTCTCATTTATTTTGCTGAGGCTACTGCAAACATATATAAAATATAAATGAAAATAATTCAGTCATGAACTTGGATGCACAAATCGAACAAGGTATTAACTTTGCATATCCTTTAATTACCAAATCCAACCAAAAGCAAATAAGCAATATCAAACAGGATCAAATTCATATTCAAGCTAAGGGAACCCAAATTTGACAAGAATGACACCAATGAGATGTTACGCAAGAGAGAGAAGGTGAGAGAAGGAGGAGAAGAATGGTGGAAGCACCCAAAATAGAGGCTGTAATGCGAACAAAATAAATCTCACATCTAGAAACTAATCAACGATCCAATCATTGAAAATGACGCATTGGATGTTTCAAACTATTTGACAAAATTTTAGCTTGATCCAATGGTTAACGAATTTGTAAGAGCAAATTTACTAAAACTATCCTGTGAATAGGCAAAAATAACTTTGGAGGAAGGAGGAGAAGGATTTGGAGAGAATGAATCTTGAGTTTTAGGTATCTTGTTTAGGGAGAAGGGATGACGAGGAGGAGGAGCATGGCAACACAATATGGAGGCGAGGAGAGTAGAAGATAAGGACGAAGATGATGCAAACATGTCCTGTGTGAGGAAGATGATAAGAATTGAAACTTTAAATGACTTTTTATATCGGTTGCTAGGGTAACCGATGTAGATAATACTTTTTACATCGGTTACCACTAAAACCGATGTAAAAAGTGTTTATTTTTTTAATTTTTTTTAAAATTCAAAATACTTTTTACATCGAGTGATAGAGTGCTCGACTTTCTACATCGGGTGTTTCCACCCAATGTAGAAAGTACTTTCTACATCGGGTAGAAAAGCACCCAATGTAAAAAGTGTCTATTTTTTTAATTTTTAAAAAAATTCAAAGTACTTTCACTATCGATGATACTTTCTACATCGGGTGATAGAGCACACGATGTAGAAAGTACTTTTTACATAGGTTGAAAAAGCACCTAATGTAAAAAGTCTAATAGTCATGGCTAATATTACAAAATTGCCACCGCCTGGGCTTTTTACATCGATTGCCTTCAAACTGATGTAAAAAGTCCCCTGTAAAAGCCAAATTTTGTATTAGTGTTGGATGGATTGTGTACTTACTACAATGAGCCTCACTCAAAATCACCTTTCTCAGATTAACATCGTCATGCACACAAATCTTGTCCTGGTAAACCACAAGACCATTATCATTGAAACTGAAATCAACAACTTGATTAGCTTCAATCTCTTTTCTGATCCTCAAAATAATCTCATCTTCTAGTTGTGCCATTCTTAACTCCTTCCAAAAATCATTGCTAACCTCCATAGAATAGGCACCAACTAATGCCTTCAGTGATGCATTTTGCTATGACTCAATAAATGATTCCATCAATCTATGCTTCTTTACCATAAGACTTGCCACATGTAAAGTCTTTTAGCTTAATGCATCAGCAACCATACTAGCTTTACCCAGATGGTATTTCAATTCAAAATTGTAATCCTTAAGAAGCTCCATCCATCTCTTCTGCCTTATGTTCAGCTTCTTCAGATCTACTAGGTATTTCAAACTCTTATAGTCGCTAAACATAGTGAACACTGCACCATACAAGTAATGGCGCCAAATCTTTAGAGCAAACACAACTACTGTAAGCTCTAAATCATATGCAGGATAGTTCTCTTCATGCAGTCTCAATTGTCATGAAGCATACACTACAGCTCAACTATCTTGCATCAAAATACATCAAAGACCTCTTAACGATGCATCCATATATACCTCATAAGGTAACCTTAGATTAAGGATAATCAACATTGGTGCTGTGGTTAAATTTTCTCTTAGCTTTTGAAATGCAACTTCACACCAGTCATCTCATATATAAGGCTGATCTTTTCACATCAGCTTAGTACAAGAAGAAGTTATATGAGAAAATCCTTGGATAAATCATTGATAATATCCAGCTAATTGTAGAAAACTATGTATCTTTGTAATTGAACTAGAATGCTCCCACTTCAACACTGCATCAAGCTTGTGTGGATCCATAGAAATTTCATCTGTAGATACCACGTGTCCTAAAAATCTTACTTCCCTCAACTAAAAATCACACTTACAGAGCTTAGCATACAACTTCTTATCTTTCAAAATTTGAAACATCATTCTTAAATGCTCCACATGCTATTCCTCATTCTTGGAATAGATCAAGATGATATTGTCTATAAAGACCACTCTAAACTGATCCAACTACAGCCTAAAGATTCAGTTCATATAATTCATGAACACTGTTGGCTCATTAGTTAAACCAAATGACATAACCAAGAACTCATAATCCCTATATTGAGTTCTGAAAGCTGTCTTGTGTACATCTACTGTACTGACTCTCAACTGATGATGCCATGATCTCAAGCCAATCTTAGAAAAGACTGAGGCACCAGCCAACTAATCTAAAAGATCATCTATCCTTGGTAAAGGATACTTGTTCTTCACAGTTATTTTGTTCAATTGCTAGTAATCTATGCAAAGATGTAGACTACCATCCTTCTTCCTCACAAACAATATTGGCGATCCTGAGGGTAATATGCTTGGTCTGATAAATCTTTTCTCTAGCAAGTCTTTAATATGCTTCTTTAACTTAGCCAATTCCAATGGCAACATTCTATAAGGGGCCTTTAATATTAGTTCAGTTACATGAACCAAATTAATTGAGAATTCAACTTCCCTTTCAGGAGGTAATCTAGTCATTTCATCTGAAAACACCTCAGGGAACTCACTTACTACCCCAATCTTCTCAATTTCACAATCATACATCGTACTGGCTATAAAGAATATCATATAGGCATCACAACCTTGCTGGATTAACTTCTCCATACTCACTACCTATAGAAACTTAGGTTGTTCTGAAGAATCCACTGCTGCACACAATACCAATAGTAAAACCACCTTTCTGGAACTATCAAGCACAGCATTATTCACTGCTAGCCAATCTATGCTAATGATTACATCTATTCCTCTCATAGGAATACAAATCAAATTGATCTTGGAAACTCTATCCTCAAATTGAATCTCCATACCTTGATAAGCTCTACTTGTAATATTGGATGATCAAGAAGATGTCGTCACTTTGATAAGCACAGGAAATTCTTGCAATGACAAATTCAATCTATCCACACACTCCTCAGACACAGAAGAATGTGTGGCACCCGAATCACATAATGCTTCTACTTTGTGATCACACACAGAAATCATATCTCTAATCAGGTTTGAAGATGCTCTGGCCTCTTCTTGTGTAACCACAAACTCTCTGCCAGGAACTATCGATCTTTGCTCAGTCCCTTCAACTCTGCCCTCTGGGCACTTTCTCACTATATGTCCTAACTTGCCATACTTGTAACAAACCCAACATCTTCCCAGATGAGATCTGCCACATATGTTGCATTAGGGTATCCTTCTACTACTTAGAGTTAGAGTTGGAACATTTGACTCTTGCCTTGAAGATTGTGGAGGCCTAACCTCACACCCCTACCTTTGTAATATCTAGAAAAAATTAATCATGGTTAGTTAAGCCAATGATTTAGATTAGTGAGTTAATGAGGTGTATGGCTAGAGGGACTTAACTTGGTATAATTGTTATGATTTCATCCCTAGAAGTGGGTTTGGATCGATGGCGGGCTACCCAGGTAATGAAAGGGGAAGAAAAAGTAAAGGTTTACTTTTTGTGCCACATGCCGCGGCACGTGGTCAGTCTACCGTGGTGTACAGGGAAAGATTTTAATGGAATAGGCTCCTTTATGCCATGTGTCACGGTGGAGA
Organism: Prosopis cineraria; assembly: GCF_029017545.1. Lineage (NCBI taxonomy): Eukaryota > Viridiplantae > Streptophyta > Magnoliopsida > Fabales > Fabaceae > Prosopis > Prosopis cineraria. The sequence continues at coordinate 27,672,621 of NW_026555344.1, read as the reverse complement.
CCATCATGCGCCGTGGTGCATGGTCAAAAATTTGATAAATCAGATGCATTTTACGTGCAAAAACAGAGAAGAGAAAGAAGAAAAAACATGAAGAACACATTTAAACTCTGCTAGGGCATGTTGTGGGATCACATTGAGAATAGACTAAAGCTCCCAAACACCTAAGGTAAGTAATCTAGGCCTTCTTCTTCCTTTCTCTCCCTTATTTATGATGATTTATGATAGGGTTATAGTTGAAAGATTCATTTTCGGTTCATAAGATTATGGGTCCATTTCTATTGATTAAAATGAGTATAATGGGAGTTGTTTAAGGTATTGGAACACCACATTAGTGATTGTTGAAGTTGTTGGTTTATGGGAGCATTTAATATCTGTAAATCAACATTGATAGTAGTTTAATAGTGGTTTAATTGGTAGAAGTTTATATACATTAATAGTGGTTTAATGACTCATAAATGATAATGAGGGTTAATGGAACCTAATAAACCCATTAGGTATGAATGGGTAAAAATTTATGGATTGGTAGAATAGATATGTGGAGTTTAGTGTTAGTGAATCCTCAAAGATGGGATTATGATGATATTCTTGATTTTGATTATAGTGTGAGTTAAGTTTAGCACTATTCAAGCTTGGGAGAAGCTTTAAAAGTATTTGTGTGAGGGATAAACCTTTAACCTCTTAAAGGTTTGAGGTAACTGGAAGAAACCTAATTTTATATAGTCGAATATTAATTGATTATTTAATGAAAATGGGTTGATTTGAGACATGATATATATTTTAAAACCTTGATGCAAATTTGGCATGATAATGGTGTGATAATGTTAAAACTGCTATGTGTACTTGGGTGTGTGTCTGTGTGAATCATGATGATGATTGGAGAATAATGTGTCACCATGATGTATAATGTGAAATGATCGAGTGAGTGAGAAAAGTAAAGTGAGTTATGACGTGATTTATGATTGAGTTGTATAATTATGTGATAATGTGCATAGTATGATCATTGATGAGAGTTTACCAAGGAAGAGAGTAGATTGATTTAAATCCACACGGTACAAGTAGCAACCATTATAATCAGAAACTTGCCTTGGCACTGTAACATCCAAAAAATTTTAACCTTGATTTGTTAACTTAATTAGGGTAGTTAGTGAGTTAATGAGGTGTGTGGCCAAAGGGGCTTAACTTGGCATAATTGATGTTGTTTTAGCCCTAGAAGTGGGTCTGGATTGATGGCAGGCCACCCGGGCAAGGATAGAGGATGAAAAAGTAAAAGTTGTGTTCTATACCACACGCCGTGGCACGTGGTTGGTCTGCTATGGTGTACAGAGACAATTTAAATGTAACGAGCTCCTCTGTGTCATGCGCCATGGCCGAGGGCAGCGTGTATCACGGTGCACAGTGAAAAATCAGATAAATCAGCTCGTGAGCTGCATGAAAACAGAAGAGAGAAATAGGAGGAAAATGAAGAGCTTACTTTTAGCTCTGATAGGGCACGACATTTGGTCCTATTGTTGATAGATTAGAGCTCCCAAACACCCAAGGTAAGATCATAGTGCCTTCTTCTTCCTTTCTCTCCCTCATTTATGATTGTTTATAGTAAGGTTTGAGTTGGGAGATAGATTTTCGGCCCAAAAGAGTATGGGTCCGATTTCATTGGTTAAAATAAGATTAATAGGAGTGATTTAATGTATTGAAACACCACATTGATGATTTTGCAAGTGGTTGGCCTATGGGAGCATTGAATGTTTGAAAATTGATATTTATGAGGTAGTTGGGAGAGGTTAATGTGCATTAATGAGGGTTTGAGATGTTATTAATGATAATGTGCATTAATAGAGTCTAATGAGCCCATTAGGTAAGAATGGGCATTGATTATGAGTTGATAAAATAGTGTTTGTTGAGTTTTATATTCAAGAGTTAAGTAATAATGATGTTCTTGTGGTTTGGATGAATAGAGGTTCGTTTTGGCACCATTCAAGCTTGTTAAAGCTTTGGAAAGTTGATATAGTGAGGGGTAAACCTTTGACCTCTCAAAGGTTTGAGGTAATTGGGGGAAACTTAATTTTTATAGTGAATGTTAATTATGTTGTAAAATGTGATTTGTGAATTAAATTGATCATGCATATTGGCAAATACTTGTTTGTGAAATGGTTTTAGAGAACAGAAAACCTTAATTCTACTGCCCTTGATGTTTTATGAAATTACTTGTGATTGATTACTATAGGTGGAGAATTGTGATGAAATATGAGTTAATTATGAGCATATGTGTTATGTGAGTTCATTGTGTTGAGAAATGATTATTAAAATACATATTATGTGTGAAATGTGCATGGCATGATCATTGGCAGGAGTTCACCTAGGGAGAGGTGTAGATTGGTTGAAATCCATTAGTATTGGCAATGACTGTTGGAATCAGGAACTAGCCTTGGCACTGACTGTTGGAATCGAGAGGTAGCCCTTATCCCATGGTTAATTCAGGACTGTCCCACTTATTCCACGAGGGACTCAAAATTAACTAGTCTCCACCGATTCATGAGGAGGCTAGATTAGGGGTACGACACCCTATGGTTGTTAGTATTGGGGAAAACCGAATTACAGAAGTGAGCGAGTTAACCCTAGCCCAGTAGCTCCTCACAAGTAGAAGGTTGGGTTAGTCTGTGAAGGACGTAGCTATGTGATAGCCACCGGTTTTGTGTCAAAGGTAACAAGGGGATATAAGGTTGGCATATGATTATGCATATAAGTCCGGCCATATGGTTGATAGTTTTGTGGTCCAGCATGTGTTAAGGGCGCATGGTTGTTATTTTTGCGACCCTGAGTTGTGTTTTTTTTAAAATAATGTGATATAGTGTTTTGTGGTAAGCCTGGTCACATGGTTGTTAGCTTTGTGAACTGTAGGTTAATACTATGTGATATATGTGTATTTGTGCCTAATTGCATCTATTTACAATTAATATGTAACTGTAAAGGTTAAGTGAAACTTGGTTACTAAGTGGTTGTTACTCACCCCTCAATTCTGACTATCTTCAGGACCTAGCTCATCGGATCCAAGTCAGGAAAAACATACTAAGGCTTAGGTTGGTGGAGTGAATCCTCTATATGCCTCTCTTTTGCTATTTACGTGTGTATTTTTAATGCCTTAGCCAATTAGGATTAATTGTCATCTTTAGTACACTACTTGCATGATTATGTATTTAACTAGTGTATTTTGTGCCCTTAGTGAGTTTTTGTTGTGAACCAATGGATAAGGTTAAAACACTTGTGCAAGTAGGAACATATATATTTTTGAGAAATATGAATGAAATGGTTGATTTTATGCAACTTTTCCTCCCCTTCGATGTTTTGTAAAATTTAGGGTTGAGTGGTGATTTTTGTGAAATAAGTATGTTTGATTGCATGTGGTGTGTTGCACGAGTCCGTATGGGTCCATTGAGTGTGGTTGGATTATTAGTGTAGGCTATTGGCATATGTGGTTGAGTTGGGACACCCCATTTGGGAGATTTTTGTAAAAATGTGGTAGAAATAGGTTTTGATATTCAACTTTTTATAGAAAATGAGTTTGAATATGAAACCTATGCCATTAGCTAGAGCTAGGAGAAAGCTCCATGTAGACACTGAAACCACCTCAATCGGACGTCAGACAGAGATTTGGGACACGTCAGAAGTTCGCTCCTTGTGCTGTCAAATGACAGCATTGATCTGTCAAATTTCATACAATGCGCCGCGGCACAGGAGCTGTAAGCCACGATGCATGTGTCATTTTTTACACAGAAATGATTTTTGAGTTCTAACACTCATTATTTGGGTCCTAATTGATTTCTAAGCTTTCGCTTTGTTTTTGAAACTCTGATTTAGAGTCCTTAAATTTTATGTTTGGGATTTAAAGGAAAATCGGGATTCCTGTGGAATAATTTTTATGAAATTCTCTTTAACACCTTGGATATTTATGAGATTGGAGTTAATTTATGGTTTAACCTCAGGGAAGTTATAGTTTGGTATCAGTTTCTTTAGTTCTAAGAACTAGACCATAGATTTGTGAATCTGGTAAGCATTTGTTTTGTGAATAGTGCATTTGCATATAGAAAGTTGGCGATTGACATTATACATATGTTTTCCCCTTTGAGCTGGTGTTGACTATTTCCTTTTGTGGGATAACTTCTATCCTTAGGAGGGGAGAATAGTGCAAACAAGAAATACTGCCGATAACATTCTAGCGAATGTATCAAGACAAGTACGGGAAGTCTTGGTATAAGAGGAGAACAATGTCCCTAGTAAGCATGTGGAGATGGGATAAGGCTCAGGTCAAGCTAGAGAGCAACCGAGGCCTACAATGGGCAATGAGAATATATTGCTTGAGTTAAGAAGCATGATGGAAAGAATTGAACAGAAAATAGATGAGCATGATGAGATTCTAAAGAAAAGACCGAAAGAGTCAAGCTAGACCATAGAGAGAGTCGACGGTCATGGTGGAGAAAGATTAGAGAGGGAAATACTTGACCAATAAGAAGAGGATTATTATGAAGAGAGTGGACCGAGGAGGCCCAAACCAATAAGGCCTAGAGGAAGAAAGCAAGAGAGCTCTATTGATTTAGCCATGAAGAAGTTCATAAGATTGAATCCTCCATCATTTTAAGGTTCCATGGAGAATGGAGCAACTGAGAGGTGGATAGATCGGTTGGAGATAATCTTTTCGTTATGACTTACACATCTGAGTAGCGAGTATTACTTGCTACATTCCTGCTTGAGGATGTTATCAAGCAGTGGTGGGAGAATGTGAGACCGGTGGATGGGTCTCCATTAACATGTAGTGAGTTTAAGAGGAGATTCTTTTTCTATTATTTTCCTGCCTCCTTTAGAGTTGAGAAAGAGGCTGAGTTCCATCGGTTGCAATAAGGGAACATGAACGAAGAAGAATTCATATCTATGTTCAACGAGTTATCTAAATACTCGACCTACTTGAGGAATCATGATGATGAGTATTGGAAGGCTGAGCAATTACTTGAGAAGATACGGCCTAATTACAGACAGCAGTTAGCACCTTTTGATATTGTCCTCATATAGCGACATGTGCAGTAAGTTGAGGGCAGTGGCCAGACGAGGTTGTGAGGCTAAGGACAGCCAAAAGAGAGATGGTAGGGGCTGTTTCTCTACATATACAGGTCCTACTGGAGGTATTAGCAAGAGAGCTAGTTATAGCTCTGACTATCTAGATTGGGTAGTAGTGGTAGTAAGAAGAGAAGTTTCCAGAGGGGTTCATTTTAGAGGTTCCCAGATGAGGAGTAATGCTCCTAGGAGTATGGGTGGCCAGAGTCAAGCTTCAAGACAAGATTCTGCTCTTATGGTAGCTGGACCGATTAGAGCCCCACAGTGCAGCAAGTGTGGGAGACACCATATTAGAGAGTGCTGGACATGTTTCAAGTGCCATAAGGTATTACCTCGAAAATGCTCCTCACACTGATCTAAGGTCTGCTATTCCTGGTCTTGTGTTTGCTATGATGAGGAAAGAGGCTGAAGCTTCCCCAAAGCTTATCCGAGGTATGATTTCTTTAAGCAATCAACAAATTTATGCTTTGTTTGATTCTGGTGTCACTCACTCGTTTATCTCTGATGAATATGCACAAAGACTGAAATCGCATGTGGTTGAAATGCCTTTTATGATGAATGTGTCTACACCGGTTGGTGCTTCAGTGAGAACTAGTCAGGCTTGTTTGAAAGTAGAGTTGAAATTTGGTGAAATAGTCATAAGTATTGATTTGATTTGTTTGCCTATGTTGGGAATTGACATGATAATTGGCATGGATTAGTTGTCTGCTAATGGAGCAATGTTAGACTATAATAGAAAGACAGTTTCATTACCAGTATACACGTCGACTATAACAAATGATGAGACTATACCTTCTGTACCTGTTACTACTCTGGAGACTCCTAAGTTCCTATCAGCAATGCAAGTGGAGAAATTAGTAAAGGAAGGATGTCAAGCTTTCATGGTGTTTTGCTTAGTATATGGAGTATACGATGGAATAATAGATAAGATTGGAGTAATCAATGAGTTTCCTGAGGTGTTTGCAGACGAACTGTCAAGATTGCCACCAAAGAGAGAGATTGAGTTCTCAATCGACTTGGTACTTAATACCGAGCCAATCTCTAAGGATTCATATCGAATGGCTCCAATAGAATTGAATGAGCTTAAGAAGCAGCTAGAGGAGTTATTGGAGAAGGGGTTGATTAGTCCTAGTGTTTCACCTTGGGGTTCACCTATTCTGTTTGTCAAGAGGAAAGATGGTAGCTTGAGATTGTGCATACACTGCAGCTGAACAAGGTGAAAATTAAGAATAAGTACCCGTTACCCTAAATTGACAACTTGTTGGATCAGTTGGCTGGAGTAGCGGTATTCTCTAAGATTGACTTGAGATCCGGCTATCACTAGTTGAGAGTGAAAATGGATGATGTGCCGAAGACTACTTTCAGAACGTGATGCGGGAACTATGAGTTTCTTCTTATGACCTTTGGGTTGACGAATGCACCCGCAATCTTTATAGATTATATGAATCAAATCTTTAGGCCCTACTTGGACAAGTTCATAGTGGTCTTCATTGATGATATTTTAATATATTTAGTTGATCAGGAAGAACATGTAAACACTTGCGAATCGTGTTGTAAATTTTGAATGAGAAGAAGTTTTATGGGAAGTTAAGCAAATGTGAGTTCTAGTTGTGTGAAGTGAAGTTTTTAGGCCATGTAGTATCAGCCAGTGGTATTGCAGTTGATCCTCATAAGGTGGATATGGTGCTACAATGGGAAAGACTGACTTCTGTGACCCGAGATCCAAAGTTTCTTGGGTCTAGCAGGATATTATAGGAGGTTTATTCAGGGATTTTCCTAAATTGCATTTGCTTTGACCAAATTGACTAAGAAAGATCATCCTTTCATATGGACTGACAAGTGTGAAGAGGCTTTTCAAGAGCTGAAGCAGAGATTGATGACTGCACCTGTGCTAACTATTCCAGATCCAAAATTACCATTTGTGGTTTATGTGGATGCTTCACTTAAGGGTCTTGGATGTGTTTTAATGCAAGATGATAGGGTTGTGGCATATGCTTTGAGTCAGTTAAGACCACACAAGGAGAACTATCCTACCCATGATCTTGAGCTTGCGGTAGTGGTGTTTGTGCTTAAAATATAGAGACATTACCTTTATGGTGTGCAGTTTGAGGTATACAATGACCATAAAAGCCTCAAATATCTAGTTGATAAGAAAGAGTTGAATATACGGCAACGGAGATGGATGGAGTTCTTGAAGGACTACAATTTTGAGTTAAAGTAGTATCCTGGTAAGGCTAATGTAATAGCTGATACATTGAGTTGGAAGACGCTACACGTAGCATTCTTGATAATGCAAAACCACAAGATGTTAGAGGATTTCTCTAATGAGCACAAGAATGTTCCCGATTTCGCGTCATACAACTTGAATGTCACAATGATTACATGTGAGTTATAGAAAGAGCTAAGAAAAGCACAATTAAAAGATGAGTATTTATTAGAGATTCGGGAGGACATTAAGGAAAACTGAATGATGGCTTTTGGTTTTAGTGATGATGGTTTTGTGTTGTATCACGACCGTATGTGTGTTCCTGATGATAAGGAGATTAGAGAGACTATACTATCAGAAGCTCACAGGAGTAAGCTAACAATTCACCCTGGTGCCACTAAGATGTACTAAGATACAAAGAAGCGGTGGTGGTGGCACGGAATGAAGTAAGATGTAACTGAGTTCATTTCTAGCTGTTTGACATGTCAAAAAGTCAAGATTGAACACTAGAGGCCACCTGGGCTATTGCAACCATTGGAAATCTTAATGTGAAAATGGGATAGTGTGTTTATAAATTTCATAATGGGATTGCCTCATACTTAGGCGAGTCATGATGCTATTTGGGTGATTATGGACAGACTAACTAAATCAGCTCACTTCCTGGCCATTAGAGTGGACTATACCTTAGAGACATTTGCTGAGGTTCATGTTCGAGAGATAGTGCGATTGCATGGGGTATTGAAAGAGATTGTGTCAGATCATGATTCGAGGTTCATATCGAACTTCTGGAGAGCTTTGTACCAGGCTATGGGTATTAAATTGAAGTCTAGTACGGCCTATCACCCATAGACTAATGGTCAGATCGAGAGAATGATTCAAACTCTCGAGGATATGTTGTGAGCTTGTGCTATTGAGTTTAGTGGAAGTTAGGATAAACACTTACCACTTTCGGAGTTTTCTTATGACAACAGCTTTCATGCAAGTATTCAGATGGCTCCATGTGAAGCTTTGTATGGTTAAAAGTGTCAATTGCCTCTCTACTGGACTAAGTGATAGAAGTGTTTTAGGTCCAGATTTGGTGGATCAAACCATAGAGAAGATAGAGGTAATTCGATAGAAGTTGTTGATTTCTCAGAGTCGGTAGAAGAGTTATGCAGATAAGAGAAGGAGACCGCTAGAATTTATGGTCGGAGACCATGTATTCTTGAAGGTATCGCCTATGACTGGTATTAAGAGGTCTATTCGAGCCAAGAAGTTGACTCCCAGATACATTGGTCCGTTTCAGATTCTAGAAAGGATTGGGTCTTTGGCGTATCGGATTGCATTACCCCCACATTTATCAGGTGTACATGACGTGTTCTATGTCTTACAACTCAAGAAGTACCAACCTAATTCATCTCACATTATTGAACCAGAAGAGGTAGAACTATGAGAGAATTTGACTTATCAAACTGAGCCAAAAAGGATAGCTGATGTGAAAGATAAGCAGCTAAGAAACAAGACTATCTGTTTAGTGAAAATGATATGGAAGGGAATGACTCCTGGTGATGCCACTTGGAAAACAAAAGAGAAAATAAGGCAACAATATCCCCATCTTTTCAGTGAGGTAAGAATTATATGATTTTCCAAATTTTAGGGACAAAATTCTTAAAAGGAGGAGAGAGTTGTAACATCTAAAAAATTTTAACCCTGATTTGTTAACTTAATTAGGATAGTTAGTGAGTTAATGAGGTATGAGGCCAGAGGGGCTTAACTTGGCATAATTGATATGGTTTCAACCCTAGAAGTGGGTTTGGATCATTGGTGGGCCACCCGGGTAAGGAAAGAGAATGAAAAAGTGAAAAGTTGTGTTCTGTGCCACACGCTGCGGCACATGGTTGGTCCGCCGTGGTGCACGGAGACAATTCAAACATAACAGGATCCTCTGTACCATGCACTGGGACGGAGAGCAGTGTGTGCCGTGGCGCATGGCCAAAAATCAAATAAATCAGCTCGTGAGCTGCATGAAAACAGAAGAGAGAAAGAGCAGGAAAATGAAGAGCTTAGTTTTGGCTCTGCTAAGGCACGACATTTGGTCCCATTGTTGATAGATTGGAGCTCCCAAATACCCAAGGTAAGATCATAGTGCCTTCTTCTTCCTTTCTCTCCCTCATTTATGATTGTTTATAGTAAGGTTTGAGTTGGGAGATAGATTTTCGGCCCAAAAGAGTATGGGTCCGATTTCATTGGTTAAAATAAGATTAATAGGAGTGATTTAATGTATTGAAACACCACATTGATGATTTTGCAAGTGGTTGGCCTATGGGAGCATTGAATGTTCGAAAATTGGTATTTATGAGGTAGTTGGGAGAGGTTAATGTGCATTAATGAGGGTTTGAGATGTTATTAATGATAACGTGCATTAATAGAGTCTAATGAGCCCATTGGGTAAGAATGGGCATTGATTATGAGTTGATAAAATAGAATTTGTTGAGTTTTATGTTCAAGAGTTAAGTAATGATGATGTTCTTATAGTTTGGATGAATAGAGGTTCGTTTTGGCACCATTCAAGATTGTTGAAGCTTTGGAAAGTTGATATAGTGAGGGATAAACCTTTGACCTCTCAAAAGTTTGAGGTAACCGGGGGAAACTTAATTTTTATAGTTGAATGTTAATTGTGTTGTAAAATGTGATTTGTGAGTTAAATTGATTATGCATATTGGCAAATACTTGTTTGTGAAATGGTTTTGGAGAAGAGAAAACCTTGATTCTACCACCCTTGAAATTTTATGAAATTACTTGTGATTTATTACTATAGGTGGAGAATTGTGATGAAATATGAGTTAATTATGAGCATATGTGTTATGTGAGTTCATTATGTTGAGAAATGATTGTTAAAATGCATATTATGTGTGAAATGTACATAACATGATCATTGGCGGGAGTTCGCCTTGGGAGAGGAGTAGATTAGTTGAAATCCACGTGGTATTGGCAGTGATCTTTGGAATTGGGAACTAGCCTTGGCATCGACCATTGGAATCGAGAGGTAGCCCTTGTCCCATGGTAGATTCAGAATTGTCCCACTTGTTTTACAAGGGACTCGAACCTAACTAGTCTCCATCAGTTCATGAGGAGGCTAGATTAGGGGTACGACACCCCATGGTTGTTAGTATTGGGGAAAACTGGATTACATAAGTGAGTGAGTTAACCCTGGCCCAGTAGCTCCTCACAAGTAGAAGGTTGGGTTAGTCCATGAAGGACGTAGCATGAGGATATAAAGTTGGCATATAATCATGCATATAAGTCCGGCCATATGGTTGATAGTTTTGTGGTTCAACACGTGTTAAGGGCGCATGGTTGTTATTTTTGCAACCCTGAGTTATGTTTTTTTTTTTTAAATAATATGATCTAGTGTTTTGTGGCAAGCCCGGTCACACGGTTGTTAGTTTTGTGAACTGTGGGCTAATACTATGTGATATATGTGTATTTGTGCCTAATTGCATCTATTTACAATTAATATGTAACTGTAAGGGTTAAGTGAAACTTGGTTAATGAGTGGTTGTACTCACCCCTCAATTCTGACTATTTTTAAGACCTAGCTCATTAGATCTAAATCAGGGAAAGCATACTGAGGCTTAGGATTGATGGAGTGAATCCTCTATATGCCTCTCTTTTGCTATTTATGTGTGTATTTGTTAATGCCTTTGCCAACTAGGATTAAATGTCATGTTTGGTGCACTACTTGCATGATTATGTATTTAACTAGTATATTTTATGCCTTAGGTTAGTGAGTTCTTGTTGTAAACCCGTGGATAGGGCCAAAATACTTGTGCAAGTAAGAACATATGTATTTTTGAGAAATATGAATGAAATGGTTGATTTTGTGCAAATTTTCCTCCCCCTCTATGTTTTGTGAAATTTAGGGTTGAGTGGTGATTTTGTGAAATAAGTGTGTTTGATTGCGTGTAGTGTGTTGCACGAGTCCGTAAGAGTCCATTGAGTGTGGTCAGATGGTTAGTGTAGGCTATTAGCACGTGTGGTTGAGTTGGGACACCCCATTTAGGAGATTTTGTGAAAATATGGTAGAAATGGGTTTTGGTGTCCAACTTTTTATAGAAAATGAGTTTGAATGTGAAACTTATGCTATTAGCTAAAGCTAGGAGAAAGCTCCATGTAGACACCAAAACCACCTCAATCGAACGTCGAACGGCGATTTGGGATGTGTCGGAAGTCCGCTCCCTGTGCTGTCAAATGACAACATTGATCTGTCAAATTTCATGCAATGCGCCATGGTGTATGGTGCCTCACACCACAGCACATGGCACAGAGAACACATGCAGTGACGCACGAGCCGTAAGTTGCAGCGTACTTGTCATTTTTTACACAGAAATGGTTTTTGAGTTCTAACACTTATTATTTAGGTCCCAATTAATTTCCAAGCTTTTGTTTTGTTTTTAAAACTGTGATTTGGAGTCCTTAAAGTTTATGTTTAGGATTTGAAGGCAAATTGGGATTCCTGTGTAATAATTTTTGTCAAATTCTCTTTAACACCTCAGATAATTATGAGATTGGTATTAATTTATGGTTTAACCTCAGGGAGGTTACAGGTACCAACTGTTGGAATTGGGAAGTATCCCTTGTCTTATAGTTGAATCGGGACTGTCCTATTTATTCTAGGACAGTACGAAGATGCTTTGCGTGCTCTTCCTCATCTCTTAAGTAAATTAAAATGTCATCAATGAATACTACCATAAACTTATCCAGATAAGGACAAAGATTCTATTCATGTAGTCTATAAACACTGCTGGAGCATTCGTCAATCCAAACGGCATCACTAGAAACTCATAGTGACCGTATCTAATGCGAAAGGCAATCTTTAGTACATCCTCGATCTTGACTCGCAACTGATAGTAGCCTGATCACAGGTCAATCTTTAAGAACACCGCAGCTCCAACCATTTGATCTAGCAAATCATCAATCCTAGGCAAAGGATACTTGTTCTTGACTGTCACTTTGTTCAACTGTCTGTAGTCAATGCAAAGCCTCATACTACCACCCTTTTTCTTCACAAATAACATCGGTGATCCCCACGAGAACACACTCAGTCTTATGAACCCTTTTTCTAGTAATTCCTCTAATTGTTCTTTAACTTTGCCAACTTTGATGGAGACATCCGATAAGGAGCTCTCGATATGGGTTTTGTTCCAAGTACAAGGTCAATAGAAAATTCCACCTCTTGCTTAGGCGGTAATCCAGACACTTCTTCTGAAAATACTTTAGGAAATTCATTTACCATTCCAATTCTCTCAATTCCTTGGTCATAAGCGGCATGAACGGAAAAGAACACCATATATGCCTGACAACCCTGTTGAATGCACTTTTCTGCTTGCATTACAGACAAGATTCTTGACTGACTAGGTTTCATTATAGGTGCAGTATACACTGGCAAGGATATTATCTTTCTTGCACAATCTAATGTCACATTATTTGCTAACAACCAGTCCATACCTACTACTACATCAATCCCAATCATGGGCAGATAGATAAAGTTGATAATAGTTGATCTATTCTCAAATCACAAATCAACACCCAAACAAGCATGGTCGGTTCTTATAGAAATTCCCGCCGGCGTAGACACATTAATCACATAAGGCAAGGTATGCACAGGTAATTTCAACCTCAAAAACAGTCATCAGAAATACAAGAATGGGTAGCACCCGAATCAAACAAAGCATCTATATCACAGTTGTGCAGAGAGATTATACCTCTAATCAAATTTAGAGACACACCTGCCTCCTCCTAGGACAACGCAAATACTCTCGTAGGAATAGTCGATCTCTGCTCTGTGGTACCCACTCTGCCTTCTTCACAATATTTAGCTATGTGCCCCAACTTGCCACACTTGAAGCAAACCTAACACTTTTCCACATAATATCTCCCACACTTCAAGCACTGAGGGGTTCTAGCTGTACTAAGAGTAGGCATAGGCATCGTGAAAGCCTGCTGAGATGGCTATACACTACTGGCACTATTCCTCAGTCCACTACTCCTCTGGAAGGAACCTCGGGACTGTGATCCTCTTTAAAAGGTCTTCTTCTTCCCAAAGCTCCCACAACTACTGGAGCTAAAACCAGATCTCTTGCTAACTCCACAGGTAGGGCTAAGTGACTATTAGAATATACCCTGACTATCCCTTCTCTTCTTAGTCTCTATCTCTCTACCCTACCCCTTTTCACGGCTATTCTCAACTTATTACATATCTCATCATAAGATGTGATCTCAAACAAGGCCAACTGTTGCTGGTACTCAGGTCTCATCTTCTTAAGTAACCTCTCAGCCTTCATTTCAAGTCATCATTCCTTATAAGGTAGGTAGAGTACTTCAACAATTGATTGAACTTAGGGATGAAAGCTTCTTCATCAAGATTCCCTTACTTAAATTCGTGGAACTCAGCCTCTTTTTCGGTTCTAAAGGCTACTAAGAAGTAAAAGTTGAAAAACCTCACTTTGAACTCATCCCATGTCTACTTAACTCTACCCGTCGGTCTCACTAACTTCCACTAATGTTTAGCCTCTTTACAAGCAACACTAAGGCCAAAGTCACCTTTTGCCCCTCTGAGCATGGCACCACTTCAAATGTTGTCTCAATTCTTTCAATCCACTCTTCAGCTTCACCCTCCTTCATTGTTCCATCAAAGGTAGGCGGATGAAATCATAAAAAACTCTTTCATACTCGATCCATGGAATTCTGTGAACCACTGCCACCCACAGCTCCAGATTCCTTAAGTGTGATCTCTTCATAAACTTCATCTTCTTGCTCATACATCTCTTCTTCATTCTCAATTGTTCTACTATCTCCTCTTGCCCTATCATTCCTCGGTGCACCTTATCCCTGCACTGAATTGTGTATCTCTTGCATCAAATTTCTCATCTCCAATAGCAAGGCCTCATTACCATGTGGCTCATCCCTTGATTGTTCTAAGTTCTGACCAGCCGGAATATGATTCTCTGGTGGTAGCTCATTGGTCTCTGGTACCACATCTGTATTAGATGGGTTACCACCCATAGCCATTCTGGTGGTTCTTCTTCTTACCATCCTCTTTCCCCTCCTAAGGATGGAAGTAACCACACAAAGATATGCGTTAAATGAACGGACTATGCAAGGGAAGGTAAGTGTAATGAATATATATATGCCAACTTCTAAACATGAATGCAACAAGCAAAACCATCACCAACACCACACATACCAGTCTCCAGAAGTGCTTAAATTGATACCAAATTGTAATGATGTCTGCCTTGACATTACTAGGACACCACTCACACATCATTGTGATAACTAGGATTAATAAAACCCCTTACCAAAGCTATCACAATTCAAGGGTCTGAAAATAATTAGTTAAAACATTGGGATCCCAAGAAAATCCTTTTAAAATATTGTTTGAGCTCAACCCAGGTTAAAAATCGATTAAAAGCAAATACAGAAGCATAGGACAATAACTTACATTAAAATCTAGCCTAAACACCATTTTCACAGCAAAAACTAGTTTGTCCGTCGTAGCGCAAGCCACGCCCATCATGGCAGATGGCACAAAGGGATGAATCCCTCAAGGGCCTCTTGCACTGCGGCGC
>NW_026555344.1:27632473-27657608 GCF_029017545.1 Prosopis cineraria | reverse complement strand
TTTAATCTAAAAGTTTTAATAATTTTCCTGTATATCTCTTGTGTTTCTCATAAAAGTTTTAGGGGAATTTATCATGTGGATTGCTGATAGAAATTCACAAGTTCACTATTCCAGAGAGCCTACTGTGCGAATTCTAGAATTGCCAAAGCTTCTTGATTGAGCATTTCTAACTCTCTTTCTACTTGTTTGGTGGTATTTTTTTTTTCATTTTGTTGCTATTGAGTATATTAAAAAAAAAGAAAAAAAAATAAAAAAATTTTCTCTTGCTTTGTTGTGTTTTGAATTGTTTCGTGTTGATTTGCATTTTAGTTTAGCTTGTTCTTGTTCTTAATTTTCTTGAGCTTGATTAGTGCATGGCCCGAAGAAAACATACCTTTTTGTTGAATAGATCCAGAAATTGAAAGAACTATTCTAGATTGAGAAGATCACAACCTATTCTTGATTCTCATTTGGTTTGTAATTCAACAATGGAAGTATCTTAGGACATGAGCATGTGCATAATGAGGGCCATGGGAATGGGAATGAGAATTTGCATGATGATGGCCATGTTAATAATGAATTTGAAGGCTTGCATAACCCTAAAGAGGAGAGGAGCATTAGGCAATTAACTCAACCTAATTGGCATGATAATCCTTATGGCTTATATGTTCCTCCTACTAATGTTCAATTTGAAATTAATCCTCCTTGATTAATGCATTGCCTAAATTTCATGGGTTACCAGGAGAGGATTGTCATAGGTTTTTGCATACTTCCTATTGGTTTGTGATACTATGAAGCCTATGCATGTAAATGTTGATGATGTTCAAGCTAAGGCTTTTGTATTTTCTCTTGAAGGTTTAGCAAAGGAATGGTATTTCAACTACCCTTCTTATGTGAAAGTGAGCACATGGGCCGAGCTAAGAAGACTCTTCTTAGATAAATTCTTTCCAAATTCCAAGGTCACCAATTTGAGAAAGCAAATCTATGGGGTCCAACAGGAGAGATGAGAGTCTCTATGAGTATTGGACTAGATTCCAAGGCCTTTTGGCTAAATGCCCACACCATCAAATTTCTAGTGAGAATTTAGTCCAATATTCTATGAGGGCTTGATTCCAAGAGACAAAGTTAACATTGATGCCGCTAGTGGTGGATGCTTGATTGACCTCACTTCCTTAAAGGCTTGGGAACTAATTGACAAGATGGCTTCAAGTGGTGCTCAATACTCTACAAGGGAAAAGAGAAATGTGAATATGGTAGGTTCCTCAGTTCTTAATGATTCATATGTGGACTTGCTAGCTGCCAAGATTGGGAGAATGTGTTGGCTCCACAATATCTCAAGTGAGCAATGTAAGTACTTCTCAAGCACTTGTCCCTTATTCTTGTACTTTTTGTGACTCACCTATGCATGTAGAAAGCAATTGTCCTATTAAGTTTGAACAAGTAAATGCTATCTACAATGGAAAACAATCCTATGGTGGGAGCAAGGGCAAGGAGCTTATTCTAATACTTACAACCCTTCATGGAGAGACCATCCTAATTTCTCCTATTCAAATCCAAATGTGGCTTTACAAGACAATCAACAAAGAGGATCCTATCAAAACACCTTTGGCCGTGACCCTCCACCTCATTTGTCTCAAGGTAGCTCTTCTCAAAGCTACAATCCAAGTGGTAATTCTCTTGCACCTTCATCTAATTCTTATAGTGATAGGAGGCTTGTTTCAATTGAGAGTTCTTCTAATGATGTGAATGTGTTACTAAGCAGTTGATTGAAATGAACTCCTTGTATAACAACATGTATGATGGCTTAGGGAACAAAGGTAGAGAGTATGGGTAACAAGTGTGAGAACATGAACTCTAAAATTGATGCCCTTACTTCTCAATGAATATGCTTGCTAACCAATTAAGTGCAGCCAATGCTCAAGCCTTACATTACCATCCAACACCGTTGCTAATCCTAAAGCTAATCTAATGCTATCACATTGAGGAGTGGCAAGGAGTTGGGAGAAAGAGTGCAAGAAGACAAAAGACAAGGAAGGCCGAATAAGCCCTCTTTAAATTCTTCAATTGATGTTAATGTTTCTAGTTCTTCTTTTGCTCCTAATGATGCATCTTTTTGTAGAGATGATGAGGATGAAAACATTGAGGAGATCATATGTGAGCAACCACCATCTAAGGTGGAAAAGGGGACTATGGCCGAGTTGTTTAGTAAGGAAAAAGAGGGAGAGGCCGAGCAAAGTGAAACAAGAAAGGAGAGTTCAAGGAAGGAAGAAGGAAAAGCAAAGTCAAGAGATTATGAAGAAGCTTCCTTTTCCACAAGCACAAGTGGTCCCTAAGCAAGTGACGGGATCAAGAGGTATATGATTTCTTCCACAAGATTCATGTTAATGTACCCTTGATGGATGTAGTTAAGAACTTTCCTAAGTATGCCAAATTTTTGAAAGATTGTTGTACAAATAAAAGAAAATTTAGGCCTAATGCAAGGGTACAATTACCCTCATCTGTGAGTGCTATCATGAAGCCTCAACTCCCTATAAAATGTGAGGACCCCGGTTCCTTCACAATTCCATGCAAGATTGGCAACACACATTTTTCTCATGCATTGATAGACTTAGGTGCAGCCATTAATGTTATGCCTCTTTCATTTATCATGCCTTGAGTCTTGATTGCATGCATAAGACACCTATGATATGCCAATTAGCGGATAGAAGTGTTAGAAGACCACATGGAGTAGTAGAAGACTTGTTGGTTTGTGTTAAAGGTCTATTATTTCCTGTGGATTTCTATGTGCTTGATATGTCAAAAGAAGGGAGTGGGGATGATATTTTGATTTTAGGAAGGCCATTTATGAGGACTGCCCGTACATTGATTGACATGGAAAAAGGTAGTTTGATTTTGAAATGTGGAGAGGATCATGTTATTTTAATATATATGAAGCAATGAAACATCCTTTTGAGGATTATTCTTTGTTAGGTGTAAGTTCCATTGAGTTATTGCTTCATGATGCTTGTGAGTCTCACATGCTTGATTCTTTCTCACATGTTGATGATGATTTGTCTCTTGTTACTACTACATGTATTGATGGATGTAGTTGTCCTATTTGTTTAGAGATTGATGCATGCTTGAATGATGCAACTACTTCTTCTCATGATTTGTTTAAAATATCTCCTATGCTTGATCTTGAAATGCTTGAGAAGGGTATATCTTCTTGTGTTGTAGGTACTAAAGCCATTAAGGCCGAATCTATGAGTTTTTCTCCACTCGAGCTTGATGTTCTTAGGATTCCCAAGCTATTGGAGGAAAATTCTACACTTTCACATGTCGAGGTGTGGCTCAAGTCCAAGCACTTGAGGACAAGTTGCAAGAAAAGGGGGAGGCTGTAAAGAAAGAAGAGGAGAAATCAAAAACAAGTGAGAAGCCTAAAAGACAAGATAGTACCATGGAATATTCCACCAAATTAGACTTGAAGAAGCTCATTCCCTCTTGTGTAGAGCCACCTACCTTGGAGTTGAAGCCTTTACCATCCAATCTCAAGTATGCATATCTCATTGAGAATGAGAAGCTTTCGGTAATAATTTCTAACTCTTTATCTCTTGAGGAAGAAAATGCATTACTTGATGTGTTGAGAAAGAACATACATGCTATTGGTTGGACTTTGGCTGACATTCCTGGTATTGACCCTATTGTGTGCACACATAAAATTTTTCTTGAGGACAATGCTAAGCCCATTAGGCAACCACAAAGGAGACTTAACCCATTGATTTTAGATGTGGTAAAGAAAGAGGTTGTTAAGCTACTTAGTGCTGGGATCATCTATCCTATAGCTGACAGTGAGTGGGTGTCTCCAACCCAAGTTGTACCTAAGAAGGGGGGGATTACTGTGGTAAAAAATGAGAAAGGAGAGCTTGTTCCAACTAGAGTTCAAAATGCTTGGAGAGTGTGCATAGACTATAGGAAGCTCAATAATGTGACTAGGAAGGACCATTTTCCTTTGCCTTTTATTGATCAAATGCTTGAGAGATTGGCTTCCAAGTCCCATTATTGCTTCCTAGATGGGTTTAGTGGGTATTTTCAAATTCCATAGCTCCTAGTGACCAAGATAAGACTACCTTTACATGCCCCTTTGGTACATTTGCCTATAGGAGGATGCCCTTTGGTCTTTGCAATGCACCTGGTACTTTTCAAAGATGCATGATGTCCATATTTTGTGATTTTATTGAACATTGCATGGAAGTCTTTATGGATGATTTTACTGTGTATGGTGAGTCCTTTGATTCATGCTTGCATTCTTTAGATAAAGTGCTTGGTAGGTGCATTGAAAAGAAGCTTGTGCTTAACTTTGAAAAATGCCATTTCATGGTAGATAAAGGAATTGTTTTAGGCCATTTGATTTCTTCCAATGGTATAGAGGTGGATAAGGCCAAAGTAGATGTGATTGCTTCTTTGCCATATCCTGTTTGTTTGAAAGATTTGAGATCATTTTTGGGACATGCAGGCTTTTATAGGAGATTATAAAGGGGTTTAGTGAAATTGCTTTGCCTATGTCTAAACTCTTACAAAAAGATGTTGATTTTGTTTTTGATGATGCTTGCAAAAGGAGTTTTGACACTTTAAAAGCATGCTCATTTCCCCTCCCATTCTTAAAGCCCCAAATTGGTTTGCCTTTTGAGTTGTCATGTGATGCTTCTAATTTTGCTGTGGGAGCTATGCTTGGTCAAAGAGAGGGCAAGTTATCATATGTGATTGCTTATGCATCTAGGACCCTAGATTCAGCTCAGGTTAATTACACCACAACTGAGAAAGAGTTGTTTGCTATTGTTTTTGCACTTGATAAGTTTAGATCATATCTTCTTAACTCTAAAGTTGTTGTGTACACTGACCATGCTGCTGTGAGGTACTTGTTTAAGAAGACAGATTCTAAGCCTCGCTTGATTCGATGGGTGATCTTGATGCAAGAATTTGATGTGGAGATAAGGGATAGGAGTGGTTCTACCAATCAAGTAGCGGATCATTTATCTAGACTACCTATTTAAAAGCTACTATGGTAAACTCTAACCCTACTATTCCTTGTGATTCATTTCCTGATGAGGCATTGTGTGCCATTTCATCTAAGCCTCCATGGTATGCCTCTTTTGCTAACTATATTGAGTGTGGAGTCTTGCCTCCTTGTGCTTCACGTTTTGCCATTGAAAAATTGAAAAGAGAGTCTAGATTTTACATTTGGGAACCACCTTTGATGTGGAAGATTTGTAGTGATAAAGTGATTAGGAGGTGTGTTGATGATGTTGATGTGCCTTCTGTTCTTGAATTTTGTCACTCTCATGCATGTGGTGGTCATTTTAGCTCAAATAAGATAGCTAGGAAGGTTTTAGATTGTGGATGTATTGGCCTAGCTTGTTTAAAGACTTTATGAATTTTGTAAAGCATGCTTGAAATGTCAAAAGGTTAGTAGTTGGGGTAAGAGACATGAAATGCCTCAACAACCCATTTTATTTTGTGAGATTTTTGATGTTTGGGGCATTGACTTCATGGGTCCCTTTCCACCATCCTTTAGTTTTGAGTACATATTACTTGGTGTTGATTATGTTTCAAAGTGGATTGAAGCCATTCCTACTAGAACTTGTGATGCTAAGATTGTTTTGAAGTTTCTCAAATCTAATATTTTTGTAGGTACGGAGTTCCTAAGGCCTTGGTAAGTGACCAAGGATCCCACTTTTGCAATAAGATGATGAAGGCTCTCTTGGCTAAATATGGGGTGCATCACAAAATATCTACACCGTATCATCCCCAAACTAATGGCCAAGCCGAAGTATCAAATAGAGAAGTCAAGAAGATCCTAACCAAGGTGGTGAACACAAATAGGAAGGATTGGTCTTTACACTTGGAGGATGCTTTTGTGGGCTTATCGGACCGATTGGTATATGGAAAGGCTTGTCACCTCCCTGTGGAGATAGAGCATAGGGCCTATTGGGCCATCAAGAAACTCAACTTGGATTTCCATCTTTCGGCTAAGGAGAGATTTCTTCAAATGCAAGAACTTGAGGAGCTTAGGTTGGATGCCTATGAGTCTTCTAGAATCTATAAGGAGAAAACAAGGATCCTTCATGACAAGCTAATCTTGAGAAAAAAGTTCCAAGAAGGAGATCAAGTCCTCTTGTTCCAAACAAGGTTTATTCATAAGCATGCCAAGTTGAAGTCTAAGTGGGAGGGACCATATCTAGTGACCAAGGTGTTTCCCTATGGGGTTTTGCAACTCTTGAATAAAGCCACGGGTTCCACCATGCAAATCAATGGTCACCTATGCAAGCTCTACAAAGATGCCAAATCACTTCAAAAGGAGGAGGACTTCTCTCAACATGTTTTTGAACCACCATGATAAGGTTGTATCTCTCTAACCTTGAGCTTTTACCTTCCTTTAATTGATATATTTAATGATAGGTATAGTTCAAGTGTGGGGGAGATGAACCTAGTAGGAAAATTAGAGTTTATTTGCTTTATTTGACTTCTTTGTTTTGTGTTTTAGTTTGAAAAAAAAAATATCTGCACCACACTTTTGTTATGCATTCATTATTGATCTCACCTTATTTTATCACTAGTCTATACATACATTGAGGACAATGCATGATTTAAGTGTGGGGGAGAGAAATAAACATTTTTTTTGTTTGTTTGGTTTTGTTTGGTTTTGCAAAAAAAAATTCAAAAAAAAATTTCTTTGTTTTGTTTTGTTTGAGGTTACTTAATTACCTAGCTCTTAAATGGATATTTTGATTCTTGAGATGTGGTAATTTTAGGATTGAATAGGTGTGAAGTGAACATTCTTTTACCTTGAATTAATGGATTAGAGTGGCATATTACCCTTTCATGGAAGAGGCTAAACACTCATGTGTGATTAATTCCTTAGTGATGTTACCCTCTAGAATTTGTTTCACTTCTTAATTAAGACCATATATCTTGCACTTGTTTGATAGGAGATGAGAGATGGCATTCATAAAAAATAGCCAAGAGCCAAATAGCCAACCTATTATTATTTATTATCCTTTGTTAGCCACTTTGAGCCTTTGGTTTGATTCTTAAAAAAATAATAATATATTCACCCTATTTTTCCCCAAGGAATGCATGTTACACTTTTATATGTCTTTTTAATATTCATTGCATGTCCTAGATCAAATGAGTGGATGCTTATTATCATTTTCTATCCATTACTTCCATTGTTTTCAAAGAGTTAGGGGCAACAAAAAAAAAACAATAAAGATAGATTTGAAAAAAAATATAGTCAAAAAGAAAAGAAATAAAGTTGCTAGAAAAAGAAAAAAAAAGAAGAAGAGAAAAAAAAAAGAAAAGAAAGAAAAAAAATAAAAAAAAATAAAAAGTTGCCTAGCTCATCCATTCCATTTGTTTTATTATTTCTTATCATTTCTTTCCATCCTCATTGTGTTAAGGTGTTCACTCAATTGAGTTAGGTTATGCTTTGCATATTAAGGGGATATATCTTGATTTAGCATTATTTTGATGCTAACCCTTTTTTTTATATACATGCATTTCTTAGACATCCTTTCATTACCTATATCACAACCTAATAAAGTCCACTTGATTCTTGATTGCAAGTGCTATTTAGTGATGGAGATGTAGAAGGGTTACAAATTTATAGTAGGGTTTATCCTAAGAAATTTTGAGTGAAATTTAATACCTTATACACTTTGAGTGATGAGAACAAACACTTAACCTAGAGAGGCTTACTCTTTGACATTGATTCTTGGTAAGGGTTTGTTTGTGATGTGCATAATTCTTTCCTAATTATTGCCACATTGATTGATAATTTGTAGAAGTTCATGAGCTAGTATTTTAGTGACTTGAAACAATGTTTTTCTCTTATTTCTTTGTCTTATAGTTTCTTTTGGAACCTTTTTCACTTGATTTTGCCCGGAGTGCAAAAGCTAAGTGTGGGGGAATTGATAAAACACATTTTTACCCACTTTTATTTGTCAATTAGGACCATTTTATTAATGATTTATCACCTTCAAGTGCACACATTGCATTAGATTTGGAACTTTGCCTAAGTTTCTAGGTTCAGTGCACTAGGGGCATTTTGGTCCAAAAAATGAAATTTTGAGAAAATGTACAAGAAAAATTGAAAAAGTGCATTTTATGTCCAGTTGATGAATGGTGAAATTATATTTTTAAAATTCATTTTAGTTTGGGAGTAATTAAATAAAAAAAGTCAACACTTTCTTAAGTGTCTTAGTTTGTCCTAGTTTTTGGTTTGCCTTTGTGTGAAAATTTTTATATAATTTTGTGCAGCCTAAAACTTGGTTAATTTAATAAATTCTCCCTTCTAATTATGAATTTAATTCTGGACATGAATTAGATTTTATTATATCATATGCTATTTAATTGAATTATGTGATTTATGTGACATAGGTGGCATGTGACTTGTGCATCAATTGGGCAATTGAGGTCAACACTCCTTGAGGTCCATGGCTGATGGTTTGCACGTGAATTATGATTATTTTGAGGGATTAAATCAGCTAAAATGATGTGGATGACACATGGGAAATTAGGCACACATTGGAATCATCTACAAACCAATAGGAAGTTGCCACCTTGCAAGTGTGACAAGGCTCCCATTTACATTTTAATTTCTTTTTCCTTATTTTAATTAAGCTTCAGCTGATGGGAGACACCAAGGAGCATGCCATTTTAAGCCCCAAATGGGATCCAACACATATCTCATTCATCTTCCACATTCTCTCTCTCTTGTTCATAGTGTTCTTCATTTTCTCTCTTTTGTTCTTCATTTTCCAGCACCCTAACCTCCATTTTCAGCCACCAAACCTCCAAAAACTCATACCATTCTTCTCCTCTCTTCATTTTCGTTCCATCCCTTCCATTTTCACAAGGATTGAAGCTCATTTCCATCATTCAAGAGCTATGGAGTTTGGCCTTCACAAGCAATCACTAGGGTTCTTGAAGATGAAGATTGGCTAAGTTTCTTTGTGGAATCCTAGAGAGATGAAGATGGAGGATGAGTCTTGAGCTTCAAATTGGCTAAGTTCTTTTGTTTCCTATCCTCTTCTCTTTTTACTAGATGGTTAGATTCCTTAATCTAGGGTTTAATCATCTTAGCTTATAAATTCTTATTTGAATTTGATGTTGATGTAAAGAGAGAGGATTGTTTCATTTAATTTCTTCCTTGGACAGCCATGACTGAATTTTGCCACTCTTTGTTTGGCACATAATCTTGTGTTTTTCAATTAGTGAGTTTCTTGTGTTAATATTGCATAATCTTGTGGTGTTAATGCTTGTGTTGTTGAGTAGCTTGACATAATCTTGTGGTTGCTCAATTTATGTGTTTGACCATGGCTGTTGAGAGAGGATTTTGAGTGAATCACTTGGCTAATGTCTTCACCAATTGGTTAATTGAACTAGGGACTTTAATCTAAGACCTAGGGAGGTTAGCTAATTAGGTTAATTGGCTTAGGATAATTTTCTTAAGTCATGACAGCTTTAGTCAAGAGGAAAGGGAAGCTAAACTTAGCCTAATCATGAGAAGATAATGAGTCCAAAATCAACTAATTCTAGGGTTCCATTATTGTGAAAAGGGAAGTTCATTTCACTCACTTTCACTAGCATTTTAATTACTTGCACATTAGGTAATTAGTTTAGATAATTAGCTAGGTAACTAAATTCCTACAAACTTTGGTTGATTTATTTCACTAGATAACTTTCAATTAGACTTAAAACCATTCCTTGGGAGATGACCTAGGGTTGGCCCTATATTGCATTAGGGTTAGCTTTAGTGTAATTTTGAGGATAAGCGACTAATTTCCTATCAGTTACTCCAATATCATATCACTGATGGGTCACTCTCCAACGTCGTATCCCACATGGATACTAAGGAGAAAATCTCCAAGACCGTACCTCACTAGACACTAAGGAGATACATGCCTTAGTACGTCCGCCGCAGTGCATGGCAGAGAGAATCCCACCATAATTTAAACTTTCCTTCGTGTCATGGTCTACTTAAACATCGACCTAGCCTTCTTTTAAGGCTATCCAAGGATCCAAAAATTATGTTAGTCTTATATAAAGGTCATTCATCAATAATTTATCTAAATTGACTAAAATACCTTTGGAAATATTGAAAATTTCTAATTTGGAAACTTAGGATGTTACAATTCTCCCTACCTTTTAGGAAATTTATTCTCAAAATTCAAAATCTCACACAAACACATACCTGTGGGAATAGTTAGGGATATAACTGCCTAATTTTGTCCTCGGTCTCCCAAATCGCATCACCGGGAATCATACCCTTCTAAAGGACCTTAACCAAATAAATAGTCTTATTCCTTAACTGATGGTCTTTCACATCCATAATTCGCTCTAGTTCAGCTAAGTCAAGTTTTCCTGAAGTTCCACATCTTCCAACTCAATAATATGAGAAAGATCTAGTTAATACTTCTTAAGCTGACTAACATGAAACACATTATGAATACCCGACAAACTCAGTAGTAAGGAAATCCGATAGGCTGCAGATCCCAACTTCTCCAAAATCTCAAAAGGACTAATAAACCTAGGAGTCAATTTCTTGGCCTATATCAATCTCCCAATGCCAGTCATCGACGTGACCCTCAAAAACACATGATCACCCACCAAGAATTCCAACGGTCTTCTATGCCTATTCGCGTAACTCTTTTGTCGATTTTGGGTTATTAACAACTTTTGCTTAGTCAATAGGATCTTTTAGGTGGTTTGGTCTACTAAATCTGGACCCAATAAACTCCTTTTGCTCAATTCTGTCTAACACAGAGGTGATCGACATCTTCTTTCATATAATACCTCTTACAAAGCCACTCCAATACTAGAATGAAAACTTTTATTGGAAGTGGACTCTGCTAATGGTAGATGTGTATCCTAACTGCCTCTCAACTCTAAGGCACAAGCTCACAATATATCCTCAAGCATTTAGATAGTCCTCTCAGTTTGGCTATTTATCTGTGGATGATAGGCTGTGCTAAATCTCAAACTAGTACCTATTGATTTCTGCAATACTTTCCAGAAATTTGATCTGAACCTCAAATCATGATCAGAGATAATGTCCTTCAGCACCCCATGAAGCCTCACTATCTCATTTATATAAACCTCAGCATACTTTTCAAGTAAATATGTCGCCTTCACTGCCAAGAAGTGCGTTGACTTCATTAATTGATCCACAATCACCCATATTACATCATTGCCAGCTTAAGTTCTAGGCAATTCAGTGACAAAATCTACTGATATGCTATCTAACTTCTACTTTAGGATCTCTAATGGTTTTTTGGTCCATGCGCCATGATGCATGCAGCACAAGCGGCGGCGCGTGGCACAGTAAGATTTATTCTTACCACACGTACTTGCTTTAACCTGAAACGCACTCCTCTCGCCCATATCTATTCATACAACAAACCAATAGGTCAAATCATCAAGTAATCATTTGATTCTCTAATCCTACACTAATTACCATCCTCCCTCCGTTAACCACTAAACTCGAGATTAAGAAATTCAAGATGTTACAGAGGACAATATGGAGATGCTTTATATGTTCCTCCTTATCTCTTAAGTAAATCAAAATATCATTGATGAATACCACTATGAACTTATCAAGACAAGGATGGAATATTCTATTCATATAGTCCATAAACACCGCTGGGGCGTTCGTCAACTTAAATGGCATCACTAGGAACTTATTGTGGCCATATCTGGTGAGAGAGGCAGTCTTTGTTAGATCCTTAACCCTGACTCATAGCTGATGATAGCCTAATCATAGGTCAATCTTAGAGAATACTATATCCCCAACTAGCTAATCTACAAGATCATCACTTCTAGGAAATAAATACTTGTTCTTGACTGTCACCTTGTTTAACTATCTGTAGTTAATGCACAGTCTCATATTGCTATCCTTCTTCTTCACAAACAACACTGGTGATCCCTACGGAGACATACTCAATCATATGAAACCCTTTTCTAATAGTTCCTTAAGTTATCTCTTTAGCTCTGCCAACTCAGTAAAGACATCCAATACGGAGACTTTAATATGGGCTCTATTCTAGGTATTAAATCAATAGAGAACTCTATCTCTTGCTCAAGAAGTAGTCCATACACCTCTTCAGAGAATACTTTAAGGAATTCATTTACCACCCCAATTCTCTCAATTCCTCTGTCATAGGCAGCATGGATAAAAAAGAACACCATGTAAGCCTGACAACCCTATTGAATGTACTTTTATACTTGCATCACAGACAAGGACCTTAACTGACTCAGTTTCACTGTTGGTACAGTGTATACTAGCATGGATATTATCTTTCTTGTAGAATCTAGCATCACATTGTTTGTTGACAACCAGTCCATACCAACCACTATATCAATCCCAATCATAGGTAGATAGATCAAATTAATGGTAGTTGATCTATTTTCAAATCTCAAATCAACACCCAAACAAGCTCGGTCGGTCCTAACAGAAGCTCCTACTAGTATAGACACATTAATCACATATGGCAAGGCATGCACAGATAATTTTAGTCTTAATACATAATCATCAAAAATGCAAGAATAAGTAGCAACCGAATCAAAAAAAAGCATCTATATCATAGTTGTGTAAAGAGATTTTACCTCTAATCAAATTTAGAGTTGCACCTGCCTTCCCTTGGGACAAGTGAATACCTTCCCAGGAACAATCAATCTCTACTTTATGGTACTCACTCTACGCTCTTCACAATATCTGGCAATGTGTCCTATCTTGCCATACTTAAAGTAAGCCCAATACTTTCCTATATGGTATCTTCCACACTTCAAGCACTGAGGAGTTTTAATAGTACTAAGAGCAGGTACAAGCACCATAGAAGCCTGTCAAGACGGTTGTACACCACTAGCACTATTCTTCAGCTCACTGCTCCTTTGGGAAGAACCTCGAGAGTGTGATCCCTTTTAGAAGGTCTTCTTCTTCCTAAAGCTCCTAGAACTATTGGAGGTAAAACCAGCTCTCTTACTAACTCTACCAGTAAGGCTAAGCGACTGTGAGAATCTATCCTGACTATCCCTTCTCTTCTCTATCTTTGACTCTCTGCCCTTTCTCATAACTATTCTTAGATTATTGCACATTTCATCATAAGATGTGATCTTAAATAAGGCCAACTGCTATCTGTACTTTGACAACTCATCCTCTTTCTCTACTCTAAAGGCCACTGAGAAGTAAAAGTTGAAGAACCTTACTTTGAACTCATCCCATGTCTACTTAACTTTACTCGTCGATCTTACCGACTTCTACCAGTGTTTAACCTCCTTCACAAATAATATAGAGGCCATAGTCACCTTCTACTCCTTTGAGCATGGCACCACCTTAAAAATTATTTTAATTCTCTTGATCTACTCTTTAGCTTTGCCTTCTTTTATAGTCCCATCAAAAGTAGGAGGATGAAATCATGAAAACCTCTTCCATGCTCGATCCATAGAGTTTTGTGAACCACTACCACCCACAACTCTAGATTGCTTGTTTGTGTGTTCTCCTCATAAGCTTCTTCTTCTTCCTTATATATTTCTTCTTTATTCTCAATGGTTCTGCTATCACCTCTTGCCTTTTCATTCCTTGGTACGCCTTGACCCTACACCAAATTATATATTTCTTACATCAAGTTCCTTATTTCAAGCAGAAGAGCCTCATTACCCTACAGCTCATTCCTGGATTGTTCCATGTTTTGACCAATCAGAATGTGATTCTCTAGCAGTAGCTCATTAATCTTTGGTACCACATCTGTGTTGGATGGGTTACCACCCGTAGCAATTCTTGTAGTTCTTCTTCTTGCCATCTTTTCTCTCCTCCTAAGAATGGAAGTAACCACACAAAGAGTGAGTATGAAATTAGATAACTATGTAAAGGGAAATTAAGTATACCAAATATATGTGCCAACTTTTAGACATGAATGCAACAAACAAGAGCATCGAACACATCAATCACACATACCAGTATCAAAACACTTGAAACTTATACCAAATTGTAATGTTTGCCTTGACATTACCAGAACAACATTCTTACATGCCATTATGATAACCAGGGTTAGATAAAACCCCAAATAAAAATTATCACAACCCAAGGGTTTAAAAGATAATTATTTTTAAATAATGGGATCCTAAAAAAACCCTTTTAAAAATATTGTTTGAGCTCAAACCATAGTTTAAAATTAATTAAATATGGTAACAGAAGCATAGAAATCAAAATAACACTTGAAACAAGCTAAAATAAGACATTTTCTAAAAATCCAGTCCGTTTATCACAGCGTAGGCCATACCAACCATGATGGATGGTACAGAGGGATGAGTCCCTCAAAAAGCAATTCCACCATGGTGGAACTACTATGTAGTGTGGTGTGCACCTACTGTCATGACAGTACTCTAAATTTCCAAAGCACACCGTTTCACCATCCGACATCTGATTTGAGTGATTCAAAATTCCATGTGAAGTTCTTTAAGCCCTCTAGCTTATGGAATCACTCTCACATTCAAATAATCATTCACTAAAAAGATGGATGTAACATCTTAAATTTTTAATCCTGTATTAATGACTGATTAGGAATGAATTAGTGATTTAATATGGGTTAGAGTTCTGAGTAATGAAGTATTATTTTGACCCATTGGGATGTTATATTAATAGATACAAGCAAAAGAGTGGAATCCTGAAGCAGATGTGTGAGCATAATGAGGATTTCCCTCACTATGCCATGCGCCACGACGAGGGGTATATGTGCCGCATGGTACAGAACTTTGATTAATAAGATGTGTCTAGCTCATGCAAAATAGAAGGGAAAGCATGAGAGAAGAGCTCAGACATGGAAAAGAGGGGGAGATCTGCTAGGGGAAGCAAAATTAGGAGCAAGGATAGTGTTTCTGACCTATTACTTATCATGTAAGTCACGTACTGCTTTAAGCTCCAAATCTACCCTGTTTTCACTTAGTTCTAATGAGTAAGAAATTGAATTCAGGAGTTTTAAGGATTTAATTTTTTACCCAATAGTAATAGAAAGGTTCTTCAAAACTAAATTAGTGCTTTGTGATTATTTAGAGTTGAAATGATAAAGCTTTAAAGGTGTAGGCAAGATTTGCCTTAATTTAGAGAGAGTAGTGAGAGAAAATTGCTGGAAAATGTTAAAGCTTGAAATAAGGAGTAATTAATGGTAATGTGTGTAATCAAGTATGAAATGTGGATTTGATAGTGATTAAGTGCTTAAATGTGATGATTGGTACTTTTTGTCAATAGATAAATTGACTTTGGGTTGCCAATTTTATATAGATTCTAGTCTGTCTGATGCATGAATTACGAGAGAGAAGCTTGAATAGGGTTGTTGGAACATAGGTAAACCTTTCTAGCAAACATAAAGGTTGAGGTAACTATATAATTTATTATGTTTATTAACTATTATAACTGTGTAAAAGTGAAAATCAAATGATATATTGTGAATTTGAGTTTTATGCATGATTATTATTGAAATCTTTTTAGCATGAACATTAGTTTGTGAAATGGAATTTAAAAAGTCATTGATTTCAATAGATATATATACATATATGATATAAAAGTATGTATGTTGTGGAAATGTAGATAGTCAGTGAAAATTATGAAAGAGCATGATCATAGGGGGTGGGAGTTCACCCAGGATATGTGAGGATATGTGTATAGAGATATATAAGTGAAAAATCCATACAGTCATGTTAACACTATAGGACATCCGGTGAGTATTATGCAGGTTATTACCATAGGTAATCTGGTATAGCATATTATGGGACTATTATCATGAGACATTCAGGTAACCTGGCAACTCCCTAGTGCCTGATAGGGTGCGGTTAGGAGCCAATGATGCCTCTATCACAAGTGTGTGAAGAACTACCAAAAGTGTGCTTAGGTTAACAAGTGGTTGATCTAGTAGAGCTTATAGTTTCATGTCGGGGAGTATTAGAGGTTCGGTGGCTAGACCATCATGCTAGTATGTATTTGTGTGAAAATACTCTTGAAAAGATTAAATTTCTTCATACTTTGATATATATATATATGATATTACTCTATTTTTATTTCTTTGTCATGGTTATTTATGATAATAGGAATTAAATGAGCTATATTGGTTACTAAAATTTTTATCTCACCCGTGGTTATTTACATTTTCAAGCTCTGGTGCTAATGGATCAAAGGTAAGGGATATAGGCTAAGTTGGCATCTCCCACTAAGTCTTTGTAAGAATTGGTGTAATGAATGTTTTATTAGCGGTTGTAAATATGTATAAGTTGCCTTAAGATTTAAGCATATACATATTATGGTATTTGATGATTTTGAGCTTCCTAGCCCTTGTATATGTGTGAATAAGACAATGATTAGATGGGCTAGTGGAAGAATGTATATGTCTATGAAATTGAGATGGTTGAAGAGTATATGTAATGATTTGGCCATGTATGAGAATATAGAAGTAAAAATGTGAATTTGGCCCAAAGTGTAAAATGGGCAATTTATAGGCCAAATGTGTGTATGTGTGATACATTGTGCATGGGTTTAGTCAATTAGGTGTGTATTGTCTATTTGGACTTGATCAAGGCCCAAAAAGTGGCTAATGACAATTGGTTTCGAATTGAGACACTCAAGTGACAAGATTTTGGCAGAAAATAGTTAAAATGCACTTTGGTGTCCAATTTTTGATAGAAATATCAATTGAGTTGAACCTGGTGTCATTAGTTAGATTTCAAAACAATCTTCGTGTAGGCACTTGAACCATCCTAATCGGACGTTGTATATGGAAATGGCGCGCATCTAAATTTTATATCAAAAACTATCATTTGATAGCAAATTCAGGTGTGTGCATCGCAGGGCATGTACCCGCATACCACGACACATGGCACAGAGTGTGTGATTGTGGTCTTTGCGCCATATGCTGCGGTACATGTGGCACGAGCCATGGTGCACGGTACAAAATTTCACTTTGCTTTTTAGTTTTGCACATATTTTCTTGGGCTTATATGTATCCTTAGAGATTGCTTTTCCTGTGTGTAATGTTATGCGGTTAGAGGACTTTATAAAATAATTTCTGGAAATCTTTTCTTGGGATCCCAAGGCTTTTAATGTTTTCAAAGTAAATGATTTTGATTTGATTAGTAAGATTGTAGTGGAGCGTATGGTAATGTCAGTAAAGGGCATTACAATGGACACCCGAACCCAAAATAGTTTGTTTTCACCTTAAAACACTTTTAAAGGTGTTCAAAACACACTACCAAATAACATTAGCTCCGTAATCACTTTGACCACCTAAAACGGACCACATACCATGTGATAAGCCAATCATATCACATAAATAAGTACTCATACTGAAAATGACCACCAAACCCCCAATTCATAATAACACAAAGAGGTGGATAAAACTTAACACATATCTATTTGGTCATTTTGACGCATAAATCACTTCAAATATATCACTTGTAATATTAGCCAAGCATACTCATTTAAACATAATAACATCAATCTTGGACCAAGATACGCACACTTCATGTATTTTTATACAAGTGATAACAAAACAATGAAATGCTCTTAAGTTGGCATTATATTATTGAAATATTCATTACAAATCCAACAAGAGGAAAGGGAAGAGCTATACAATAATGTTCTTCACTCTTCAATCGTCTCTTCCTTTCCCTTGCCCTTACCGGAGTTCTCACATATAAAATATAACCATGGGGTGAGATAAACATCCCGGTAACAAAATAATTTACCACTATTAATTAACATGCATAACCATAAGGGAGTAAAGCTATTAAGTACCAATATACTTTTAGTATATGACAACATACTCTTTTCCATGAACATAAGTCATTTATCACTAGCATGATCATTCAACCATCCGAGCCTCTATATCACCCTAACTAAAACTAAAGGCTCTTGAACCAAGTACATATTTACAATAGTCTGAACTCACCTTCAATGGTAGGATAACCCAGCTAAAGGTGTTCTATCCTATTTTTGGACTATTATCTCCCCCTACCGCACATGAATTGGGGTGTCGTTACTCTAACATCGCATCACTGATGCTAAGGAGCATCACTTTTATAACATCTAAAAAATTCTAACCCTGATTTATTGACTTAATTAGGGTAGTTAGTGAGTTAATAAGGTGTGTGGCCAGAGGGGCTTAACTCGACATAATTATTGTGATTTCAGCCCTAGAAGTGGGTTCGAATCAATGGCGGTCTACCCGGGCAAGGAAAGAGGATGAAAAAGTGAAGAGTTATGTTCTGTGTCACATGCCGTAACGCGTGGTTAGTCCGCCACGGCGCACAAACATAATTTGAATGTAATGGGCTCCTCTGTGCCATGCGTCGCGACAGAGGGCATCGTGCACCGCGGCGCATGGCCAAAAATTTGATAAATCAGCTCATGAGTTGCGTGAAAACAGAAGAGAGAAAGAGGAGAAAACCTAAGAGCTCAGTTTTGGCTCCACTAAGGCACGATATTTGGCCTCATTGTGGATAGATTAAAGCTCCCAAACACCCAAGGTAAGATTACGGTGCTTTCTTCTTCCCTTTCCTCTCTCATTTATGATTATTTATGGTAGGGTTTGAGTTGGGAGATGGATTTTTGGTCCATAAGAGTATGGGTCCGATTCCATTGGTTAAAATGAGATTAATGGGAGTGATTTAATGTATTGGAACACCACATTGATGATTTTGAAAGTGGTTGGTCCATAGGAGCATTTAATATCCGAAAATTGATATTTATGAGGTAGTTGGGAGAGGTTAATATGCATTAATGATGGTTTAAGGTGTCATTAATGGTAATGTACATTAATGGAACATAATAAGCCCTTTGGGTGTGAGTGGGTAGTAATTATATGATGACATAGTAGTGTATGTGGAGTTTTATGTTGATAAAGCTCCAAGAGCTAGTTGGTGATGATGTTCTTGTGGTTTGCATGAATAGAGGTTTGTTTTGGCACCATTCGAGCTCATTGAAGCTTGGGGAAGTTGTTATAGTAGGGGGTAAACCTTTGATCTCTCAAAGGTTTGAGGTAACCGAAAAACACTTAATTTTTATAGTTAGATGTTAATTGTGTTGTAAAATGTGGTTTGTGAGTTAATTTGATGATGCATATTGTCAAATGCTTGAGTGTGAAATGATTTTGAGAAAGAAAACCTTGATTCTACCACCCTTGATATTTTGTGAAATTAATTGTGATTTATCACTATGGGTGGGGAATTGTGACGAATTATGTGTTAAAATGTGGAGTATACGTGTTATGTGAGTTCATGTATTGAGTAATGAATGTTGAAATGCATAAAATGTGTGAAATGTGCATGGCATGATCATTGGCGGGAGTTCGCCAAGGGAGAGGAGTAGTTTGATTGGAAATCCACGTGGTATTGGCAGTGACCGTTGGAATCAGGAACTAGCCTTGGCACCGACCGTTATAATCGAGAGGTAGCCCTTGTCCCATGGTTGATTCAGGACTGTCCCACTTGTTCTATGAGAGACTCAAACCTAACTAGTCTCATGGTTGTTAGTATTAAGGGAAAGCCAGATTACATAAGTGAGTGAGTTAACCCTAGCCTGGTAGCTCCTCACAAGTAGAAGGCTAGGTTAGTCTGTGAAGGACGTAGCCTTGTGATAGCCACCGGTTTCATGTCAGAGGCAACAGGAGGATATAAGGTTGGCACACGATCATGCATATAAGTCCAGCCACATGGTTGTTAGTTTTGTGGTCTGGCACGTGTGAAGGGCACATAATTGTTACTTTGCGACCCTGAGTTATGTTTTTGAAAACAACATGATATAGTACTTTGTGACCCTGAGTCATATGGTTGTTAGTTTTGTGAACCGTGGCCCAATACTATGTGATATGTGTATTATGTACCTAATTGCATCCATTTACAATTAATATGTAACTGTAAGGGTTAAATGAAACTTAGTTACTAAGTAATTATACTCACCCCTCAATTCTCAATATTTTCAGGGACTAGCTTATTGGATCTGAGTTGGGGAAAACACACAGAGACTTAAGATTTGTGGAGTAAATCCTCTTTATGTCTCTCTTTAGTTGTTTACATGTGTAATTGTTAATGTATTTGCCAACTAGGAACAATTGTCATGATTGATGCACTACTTGCATAATTCTGTATTTTAACTAATGTATTTTGTGCCCTGGGTTAGTGAGTTTTTGTTGTGTGAACCTATGGATAAGGCCAAAGTACTTGTGCAAGTAGGAACATATGTATTTTTGAGAAATACGAATGAAATGGTTGATTTTGTGCAACTTTTCCTTCCCCTCTATGTTTTTGAAAATTAAGGTTGAGTAGTAATTTTGTGAAACTAGTGTTTTTGGTTGTGTGTGGTGTGTTGCACGAGTCCACAAGAGTCCATTGAGTGTGGTCGAAGGGTTGGTGTAGGCTATTGGCACGTGTGGTTGAGTTGGACACCCTATTTAGGAAATTTTGTGAAAATGTGTCAAAATGGGTTTTAGTGTCCAACTTTTGATAGAAAATGAATTTGAGTGTAAAACTAGTGCCTTTAGCTAGAGCTAGGAGAAAGCTCCGTGTAGACACCGAAAACCACCTCAATCGAATATCGGACAGAGATTTGGGACACGTTAGAAGTTCGCCTCCTGTGTTATTAACTAACAGCACTGATATGTCAAATTTTGTGCAATGCACCGTGGTGCATGGCACCTCTCACCGCGGCGTATGGTACAGAGAAGACACGCCGCAGTGCACGTGTCAAAATCAATGTAAAAATCTGTTTTAAGTTTTAAAACTCATTATTTGGGTCCTAACTGATTTCCAAGCTTTCACTTTATTTTTAAAACTCTGATTTAGAGTCCTTAAATTTATGTTTGAGATTTGAAATGTTTGGGATTCTTTTGAAATAGATTTTGAGAAATTCATTTATAAACCCTACAGTTTGGTAATACCAGTGAGTTAAGCCTTGGATTTCCATAATTTGGAGTTAAGTGTGATTTAACATCAGGGAGGGGTTACAACTCTCAATACTGTATCTCGCATGGATTCTAAGGAAAAAATCTCCAACACCGTACCTTACTCAACACTAAGAAGATACATGCCTTAACACATCCACCACGGTGTACAGCATAGAGAGTCCCACTATAATTGAAACTTCCCTTCATACTATAGCCCACTTAAAAATTGACCTAGACTTTTCTAAGGCTATCCAAGGATCCAAAAATATATTAGTCTCCCATAAAGGTCATTCATCAATAATTTATCTAAATTGACTAAAATACCCTTAGAAACACTGAAAATTCTTAATTTAGAAACTTAAAATGTTACACTTTTCATCTGCAGATAGACGGTTAGTCTAAGAGGGGAATCCAATTCTTGAAGACATGTTAAGATCTTATGTCTTAGACTTTAGAGGAAGTTTGGATGAGCACCTATCATTGATAGGATTTTCTTATAACAATATCTATTAAGTGAGTATTCAAATGGCACTCTTCAAGGCCTTATATGGTAGACAATATAGATCTCCGATTTGTTAGTTTAAAGTAGGGGATGCTAAAGTTTTAGGATCGGACATTGTGCAAGATGCAAAAGAGAAGGTGTAGGTTATCAAACAAAAATTATTAACAGATCAACGCCGACAAAAATCTTATACTAATTAAAGTCATAGAGAGTTAGAATTTATGGTAAGAGATAAAGTTTTCTTTAAAGTATCACCTATGAAGGGTTTTATAAGGTTTGGGGAAGAAAGGCAAGCTTAATGCAAGGTACATTGGTCCATTTGAGATTCTAGATAGAGTGGATTTCATTGCTTACCATCTTGCTTTACGTTTGAAGTTGGATGACATTCATCCTATGTTTCATGTAGCAATGCTGTGGAAACATTTGTATGATCCTTCCCACATTGTTGGAATTCAAGAAAATTAAGAAGCTAAGATAGAACCAAATCACCTCAATGAAGGTGTTATGGCATAACCATTTCATTAAAGAGATTACTTGGGAAGTAAAGAGCAAGATATGAGAGAAGTGTCAAGATTTATTCAAAAATTGAGGTAAACATTCTTTCATATTCGAAGGACCGAATTTCTAAAGGGGGAAAGAATGTAATGATCCTAAATTTTAAATTAAATAAAAACTTGTTCTCCAGTTGATATTTTATTTAAATTAGTTTTATAGCAGTAGAGAGTGGTAATTTAGTAGAACTTATGCTAGTAACTTTGTTGAAAGTTTAGAGTTTGAATTCTACTAAGCAAAAGTTTGACTTTATTGCATCTTAAATTATAGGAAATTTTTGTGCTTTTTCTTATAGTTTTTTCTTGTGCCTTTTCTTGTAATTTTTCCTCTACCCTTTTTGAAATTTTTCTAATTAAGCTTTAGGTTTAGATTTTTTCTTCTCTTTTGGCCAAATACTAGAGGAGGATAAATTTTTTTAGATCTTTCTTCTTTTTCATTCTAGATCACTAATTTTCTCCTTCTCTCTCCATTCCTCTTCAATTTTTCTAGCAAGCCCATGCTACTATGACTTCAGTGACCATTTTCCCATTATTCTTCCTCCTCCGCTAGCTTCCTTTTCATCCTCCATCATTGGTTCTGTCTTACCTCCTTGCTTTGTAATTTTCACTCATGCAAAGTTTGTGGCCTTCATCTTCTCTTCCTTCTCTGTCATCTTCTTCTATTGTGACTGATGTTGTGACCATAAAAATGCCAGACCCTTCCTCCTCTAACAGTGTTATGGTTGACTTGCGTTGAATTTCCCCTCCCCTGTTCCTTAGGCACTTTCTTTTTCCCTTTCCTCCTCTATCATTGTTGATAATTAAGGTAAGAAGCTATAAACTCTTCTTCTAAATGACCATGTGTGTGTGAGGGGTGTGATTTAAATGCAATTTTTTTTCTTTTTTGTGTGTTTCTGCTAGTACACGTGTAGGGAAGAGAAGATGAATTGAGCTTAAAATTTTATACCGAAAGCATGATGATGATAGTGTGGATTAAATATTTTATTGGGTTTAATTGATTTTTGATGAGAAATTTCATTGGAAAAAAGCATTATGCATTCTGCTGTAGAATTGTTGGAAAATTTTTTAGATGGGATTTGAAGGAAGAATTAGTGTTTAAATTTAAAAATTGGTGTTTATAAGATATTCGATGAAATACCACCAATTATTTAAGAAAATTATTTAGCAAGTGAAATTAAAGAGTGTTGGCAGAACTATTGGTGAAAGAGAATTTATTAGTTGTTGGAGATTAGGATGCTAAATATTACTTGCTTACATTAAGGAAAGAATAAATAAGTGATTTTAGGATTGCGATTTACTTGTTAGGAAATTAATGGC
Organism: Prosopis cineraria; assembly: GCF_029017545.1. NCBI lineage: Eukaryota > Viridiplantae > Streptophyta > Magnoliopsida > Fabales > Fabaceae > Prosopis > Prosopis cineraria. The sequence continues at coordinate 27,634,299 of NW_026555344.1, read as the reverse complement.
ACCATTAGAATAAAATGAGAAGTTGAAGTGAACAAGCTTTAGACTTATTGAAAAACTCTCAGGTGAGTGGGTAGTATCCTAAATAATTCTTGCAAAAGTATTTATAAAATTTATTTATTTAAATTTTTATAGTATTCCTTTATAAGTTGTATAAATATTTTTTTTAATTCTATTTTTATGACTTATACAATTCTTCTTACGTATCTCACTTTTATATTAATTTGTTTATTATAGAATCTGCTTTATTTTCATTAAGAATTATGCTATTGTTAAGGATTATTTATTCCAAGTATTTCGATTGTTTAAATTTACATTTATATAACAGTGGTTAACATGACAATTTGTGCATGGGAAAAAATTGAAAAGAAAATTTGATAGATGTATATTTATTTTGAAAGAAATAAGAAATAGTTTTAAATAAATATTTCAACTCCATAAATGCTTGATTTATTAAGGGGACTAAGTTCAGAACGTTGCATGCTAACAAAGTGTTAGGAGGTCCAAGCCCTGTGTGAGGGCTAACACATGTGGAATAGAGGGATGGTTATTCATGAGCATCGTACTTACGCTTGTTTTCATATGCCTCATGTCTGTGCTTGTTTGTGGGCTTCTGCCTGCGCTTGTTTTCATGGCCTCAAGCTACACTTGTCGATTACTCACCCTTATGGATTGTGTGTCCACACTGTTAATCACTCTCATTAAGCCCCAGTAAAAGTGAATTTTTGGAAACTTATTATTTTTAAATTATTCTATTAAACAAATTGTTTGATCATGTATGATTTTATATGGTAAATTCCCTCTTAGATTGGATTTAAAAATTTATTGTTTATATTAGTTATTTACAGACAGTTTTTTATTATATTATCATTCGAATTTCTTTTATATAATTTTATGAGTTGTACAATTGTGATAAAATTTTGACATAAAATGGTTAAAATGAACTTAAGTGTCCAATTTTCAATTGGGATATCAAATTTAACAAAAACTAGTGTCATTAGTTAGATTTTGAAACAAGCTTCATATAGTTTGCTTGAATCACCCTAATCGAACATCGGATATGAAAACAACACACATTCAAGTTTGCACTAGAAACTGCTAGGGATAGTAGCATTAGGTTTATGCACTGTGGCGCATGTTAGCACAAGCTGCGGCACACGGCCCACTTTTTGAGTGAATTAGGCTGTTTTGATTAGAATTGATTTGTTTGTCTTGTGTTTTCACTGTGTATTAGTCTCAATAAAGTAATGGTTTCTATAAAGAGACTTTCAAAGATTTTATATGGGATCCTATAGTTTTGAATGTTAATTATTTTGATTAGTAGTTATGTGGAGGATCGTATGTTAATGTTAGTAAGGGCATTATAGTTCTCATGTGACCCAAGGATTCAAATAAACTAGATTTATCATAAGAAAAAGTTCTTGTGACCATTCTTGACAAGCAAGTAAATAAGCTCTAATTGAAAGAAATTGCTTCGGTAAATGTGTTATGGACCAATTATTATCAGGAAAAACCTACATAGGAAGTGAAGAATGAAATGCTGCTAAGTATTCACATTTATTTGTAAATTGAGGTAAGCACATATTCAAATTCGAAGGACTGAAATTTTAAAGGAAGAATGTAATACCCAAGAATTAAATAAGATTAAAATTTATAATTTTTTTTATCAAATTATGGAGTAGATTCAATAAAAAACAATGTGGCTTAATGGTCTCTATTGCTAGGTGTTTAGTTAGGTTCCAAGTTTGAATCCTTATGGTGGTGTAAGAGAGGGATTTTTTAATTTAATTTGCCTTATTTGGCAAAAGTTGCTATAAATAATATTCATG